>NW_026783501.1:0-125638 GCF_949774975.1 Lagenorhynchus albirostris
TGTTGCTTTGTTTTTTAGATGTTTGAGGAAACACCATACACTTCTGCCGAGTGGCTCTTGGCAATTTACATCCCGCCCATCAGCATAACAAGGCTCCCAGTTCTCCATGGCCTGTCCTGTCTTTCTAGATTTTACACTATTTTCAGATGGCCCTTTTGACCGGGGGAAGTGAGACTTCATTGTAGTGCAGATTTCCTTTGCAAGCTTGCTTGGTTGGCCAAAAAGAGCGTATGCGTTTTTTCCTGAATATATTCAGGAAAAAACGCATACGCCCTTTTTGGCCAAGTGCATCATTGTGGACGTTCTGCCTCTTTTCCTATGCTTTAAATGCAATTCCAGTCTACCTCCTGAAATCGGTTTCCTGCAATTCTGCCCCGCTTTCAAGTCCTCTTGGCAGCCTTACTTCAGTATATTTTTGGATGATAGCTGTCATTTATAACTCTGCAGGTTTGTGAATTACAGTGCCCCTGAGCTCCTTTCTTCAACTCGCTTTCTCGTGAGCTGGCCGCAACACCGCAGGATTGCTTCAGGCCCTAATATGGTTGCGGCACGGCACGCTGAACCTTTGGTTAATTCCTCTTCCTGGTGGGAAATGAGAGTTAAATTTGCCCGTCCAGACACCTCCAGCTAGTCTCTCATTGGTTCTCCCTATTCCTGTTCATCTTCCGCAGAAATTGCAAACTGGGCCAAACAGGAGGTTAAAGGCACTGACTCTCCAAGTCGGGAGAGTGTTAGTAAAGCGTCTGGAATGTTGCACCCGAGTACCAGGGGACGAAAACTGAGACATATTGGAACACGTCTCCCGATCACACGGTTGATCATACTCTGGGTTCCACATGCATGTTTTAGCTGAAGGAAGAATACCTTAAACCTGGAGAGTTGAGACCCGTGGAATGGGTACCATGCAATATGACTTCAAAGGGTCTTCATTTGCTCACCGAACCTCTCCAATCCTATCACTGCTGCGTTTATGCCCCTGTACACACGCTTGATTCTCTTTCGGAGACATAGCAATCCATAGGTTTTAAGATACTTCCTAGTCAGGTACACTCTTAGGCATTTAATATGGGGTGTTGAGTCCATTTCGTTGAGCAAGGAGTAGCTCTTGTCTATTCCATATTTGGCTTAAGGAACTTTATCTGTGCTCATTTCAATCTCTGGTTTTATGCAGCACCCCAACTCACCTTTCCCCTTAAGGAAGCATAAGTTGGTTTTCTAAATTTGAGACCCTGTTCTGTTTTGGAATTCAGTTCCAGTGTAGCCAAGTTTACATTCCGTGTATTAGTGATATCTTATGATGTTTCTTTTTCTGTGTGACTCATTTCAGTTAGAATCATCATACCTGAATCCACTCATTATGCTGCTACGGGCCTGATGACATAGATTTCATTGCTGAGTGATACTGCATTGTACGTAAGTACCACAACTTCTTTATCCATTTTTCACTTTCTGTGATATTGAACTTGTACCGTAAACCAGGTTCTTGTAAACAGAGCCGTCCCAACCTTTGGGGTGGCTGTGTCTTTTTGATTTTAATTTCCCTAAGCTATAGGACCATAAGTGGAAGTGCCCTAGTCTCTGTTGCTTTGTTTTTTAGATGTTTCAGGAAACACCATACACTTCTCCGGAGTGGCTGTTGGAAATTTACATCCCACCCATCAGCATAACAAGGCTCCCAGTTCTCCATGGCCTGTCCTGCCTTTCTGGATTTTACACTTTTTTCAGATGGCCCTTTTGACCGGGGGGAAGTGAGACTTCATTGTAGTGCACATTTCCTTTGCAAGCTTGCTTGGTTGGCCAAAAAGGGCGTATGCGTTTTTTCCTGAATATATTCAGGAAAAAACGCATACGCCCTTTTTGGCCAAGTGCATCATTGTGGACGTTCTGCCTCTTTTCCTATGCTTTAAATGCAATTCCAGTCTACCTCCTGAAATCGGTTTCCTGCAATTCTGCCCCGCTTTCAAGTCCTCTTGGCAGCCTTACTTCAGTATATTTTTGGACGATAGCTGTCATTTATAACTCTGCAGGTTTGTGAATTACAGTGCCCCTGAGCTCCTTTCTTCAACTCGCTTTCTCGTGAGCTGGCCGCAACACCGCAGGATTGCTTCAGGCCCTAATCTGGTTCCGGCACGGCATGCTGAGCCTTTGGTTAATTCCTCTTCCTGGTGCGAAATGAGAGTTAAATTTGCCCGTCCAGACACCTCCAGCTAGTCTCTCATTGGTTCTCCCTATTCCTGTTCATCTTCCGCAGAAATTGCAAACTGGGCCAAACAGGAGGTTAAAGGCACTGACTCTCCAAGTCGGGAGAGTGTTAGTAAAGCGTCTGGAATGTTGCACCCGAGTACCAGGGGACGAAAACTGAGACATATTGGAACACGTCTCCCCATCACACGGTTGATCATACTCTGGGTTCCACATGCATGTTTTAGCTGAAGGAAGAATACCTTAAACCTGGAGAGTTGAGACCCGTGGAATGGGTACCATGCAATATGACTTCAAAGGGTCTTCATTTGCTCACCAAACTTCTCCAATCCTATCACTGCTGCGTTTATGCCCCTGCACACACGCTTGATTCTCTTTCGGTGACATAGCAATCCATAGGTTTTAAGATACTTCCTAGTCAGGTATATTCTTAGGCATTTAA
This sequence comes from Lagenorhynchus albirostris, assembly GCF_949774975.1. NCBI lineage: Eukaryota > Metazoa > Chordata > Mammalia > Artiodactyla > Delphinidae > Lagenorhynchus > Lagenorhynchus albirostris. Next base: position 2,645 of record NW_026783501.1, read on the forward strand.
TATGGGGTGTTGAGTCCATTTCGTTGAGCAAGGAGTAGGTCTTGTCTATTCCATATTTGGCTTAAGGAACTTTATCTGTGCTCATTTCAATCTCTGGTTTTATGCAGCACCCCAACTCACCTTTCCTCTTAAGCAAGCATAAGTTGGTTTTCTAAATTTGAGACCCTGTTCTGTTTTGCAATTCAGTTCCTGTGTAGCCAAGTTTACATTCCGTGTATTAGTGATATCTTATGATGTTTCTTTTTCTGTGTGACTTATTTCAGTTAGAATCATCATACCTGAATCCACTCATTATGCTGCTACGGGCCTGATGACGTAGATTTCATTGCTGAGTGATACTGCATTGTACGTAAGTACCACAACTTCTTTATCCATTTTTCACTTTCTGCGATATTGAACTTGTACCGTAAACCAGGTTCTTGTAAACAGAGCCGTCCCAACCTTTGGGGTGGCTCTGTCTTTTTGATTTTAATTTCCCTAAGCTATAGGACCATAAGTGGAAGTGCCCTAGGCTCTGTTGCTTTGTTTTTTAGCTGTTTCAGGAAACACCATACAATTCTCCGGAGTGGCTGTTGGCAATTTACATCCCGCCCATCAGCATAACAAGGCTCCCAGTTCTCCATGGCCTGTCCTGCCTTTCTGGATTTTACACTTTTTTCAGATGGCCCTTTTGACCGGGGGGAAGTGAGACTTCATTGTAGTGCAGATTTCCTTTGCAAGCTTGCTTGGTTGGCCAAAAAGGGCGTATGCGTTTTTTCCTGAATATATTCAGGAAAAAACGCATACGCCCTTTTTGGCCAAGTGCATCATTGTGGACGTTCTGCCTCTTTTCCTATGCTTTAAATGCAATTCCAGTCTACCTCCTGAAATCGGTTTCCTGCAATTCTGCCCCGCTTTCAAGTCCTCTTGGCAGCCTTACTTCAGTATATTTTTGGACGATAGCTGTCATTTATAACTCTGCAGGTTTGTGAATTACAGTGCCCCTGAGCTCCTTTCTTCAACTCGCTTTCTCGTGAGCTGGCCGCAACACCGCAGGATGGCTTCAGGCCCTAATCTGGTTCCGGCACGGCACGCTGAGCCTTTGGTTAATTCCTCTTCCTGGTGGGAAATGAGAGTTAAATTTGCCCGTCCAGACACCTCCAGCTGGTCTGTAATTGGTTCTCCCTATTCCTGTTCATCTTCCGCAGAAATTGCAAACTGGGCCAAACAGGAGGTTAAAGGCACTGACTCTCCAAGTCGGGAGAGTGTTAGTAAAGCGTCTGGAATGTTGCACCCGAGTACCAGGGGACGAAAACTGAGACATATTGGAACACGTCTCCCGATCACACGGTTGATCATACTCTGGGTTCCACATGCATGTTTTAGCTGAAGGAAGAATACCTTAAACCTGGAGAGTTGAGACCCGTGGAATGGGTACCATGCAATATGACTTCAAAGGGTCTTCATTTGCTCACCGAACCTCTCCAATCCTATCACTGCTGCGTTTATGCCCCTGTACACACACTTGATTCTCTTTCAGAGACATAGCAATCCATAGGTTTTAAGATACTTCCTAGTCAGGTACACTCTTAGGCATTTAATATGGGGTGTTGAGTCCATTTCGTTGAGCAAGGAGTAGCTCTTGTCTATTCCATATTTGGCTTAAGGAACTTTATCTGTGCTCATTTCAATCTCTGGTTTTATGCAGCACCCCAACTCACCTTTCCCCTTAAGCAAGCATAAGTTGGTTTTCTAAATTTGAGACCCTGTTCTGTTTTGTAATTCAGTTCCAGTGTAGCCAAGTTTACATTCCGTGTATTAGTGATATCTTATGATGTTTCTTTTTCTGTGTGACTCATTTCAGTTAGAATCATCGTACCTGAATCCACTCATTATGCTGCTACGGGCCTGATGACATAGATTTCATTGCTGAGTGATACTGCATTGTACGTAAGTACCACAACTTCTTTATCCATTTTTCACTTTCTGTGATATTGAACTTGTACCGTAAACCAGGTTCTTGTAAACAGAGCCGTCCCAACCTTTGGGGTGGCTGTGTCTTTTTGATTTTAATTTCCCTAAGCTATAGGACCATAAGTGGAAGTGCCCTAGGCTCTGTTGCTTTGTTTTTTAGATGTTTCAGGAAACACCATACACTTCTCCCGAGTGGCTGTTGGCAATTTACATCCCACCCATCAGCATAACAAGGCTCCCAGTTCTCCATGGCCTGTCCTGCCTTTCTGGATTTTACACTTTTTTCAGATGGCCCTTTTGACCGGGGGGAAGTGAGACTTCATTGTAGTGCACATTTCCTTTGCAAGCTTGCTTGGTTGGCCAAAAAGTGCGTATGCGTTTTTTCCTGAATATATTCAGGAAAAAACGCATACGCCCTTTTTGGCCAAGTGCATCATTGTGGACGTTCTGCCTCTTTTCCTATGCTTTAAATGCAATTCCAGTCTACCTCCTGAAATCGGTTTCCTGCAATTCTGCCCCGCTTTCAAGTCCTCTTGGCAGCCTTACTTCAGTATATTTTTGGACGATAGCTGTCATTTATAACTCTGCAGGTTTGTGAATTACAGTGCCCCTGAGCTCCTTTCTTCAACTCGCTTTCTCGTGAGCTGGCCGCAACACCGCAGGATTGCTTTAGGCCCTAATCTGGTTCCGGCACGGCATGCTGAGCCTTTGGTTAATTCCTCTTCCTGGTGCGAATTGAGAGTTAAATTTGCCCGTCCAGACACCTCCAGCTAGTCTCTCATTGGTTCTCCCTATTCCTGTTCATCTTCCGCAGAAATTGCAAACTGGGCCAAACAGGAGGTTAAAGGCACTGACTCTCCAAGGCGGGAGAGTGTTAGTAAAGCGTCTGGAATGTTGCACCCGAGTACCAGGGGACGAAAACTGAGACATATTGGAACACGTCTCCCGATCACACGGTTGATCATACTCTGGGTTCCACATGCATGTTTTAGCTGAAGGAAGAATACCTTAAACCTGGAGAGTTGAGACCCGTGGAATGGGTACCATGCAATATGACTTCAAAGGGTCTTCATTTGCTCACCGAACTTCTCCAATCCTATCACTGCTGCGTTTATGCCCCTGCACACACGCTTGATTCTCTTTCGGTGACATAGCAATCCATAGGTTTTAAGATACTTCCTAGTCAGGTATATTCTTAGGTGTTTAATATGGGGTGTTGAGTCCATTTCGTTGAGCAAGGAGTAGGTCTTGTCTATTCCATATTTGGCTTAAGGAACTTTATCTGTGCTCATTTCAATCTCTGGTTTTATGCAGCACCCCAACTCACCTTTCCCCTTAAGCAAGCATAAGTTGGTTTTCTAAATTTGAGACCCTGTTCTGTTTTGCAATTCAGTTCCTGTGTAGCCAAGTTTACATTCCGTGTATTAGTGATATCTTATGATGTTTCTTTTTCTGTGTGACTTATTTCAGTTAGAATCATCATACCTGAATCCACTCATTATGCTGCTACGGGCCTGATGACGTAGATTTCATTGCTGAGTGATACTGCATTGTACTTAAGTACCACAACTTCTTTATCCATTTTTCACTTTCTGCGATATTGAACTTGTACCGTAAACCAGGTTCTTGTAAACAGAGCCGTCCCAACCTTTGGGGTGGCTCTGTCTTTTTGATTTTAATTTCCCTAAGCTATAGGACCATAAGTGGAAGTGCCCTAGGCTCTGTTGCTTTGTTTTTTAGCTGTTTCAGGAAACACCATACACTTCTCCGGAGTGGCTGTTGGCAATTTACATCCCGCCCATCAGCATAACAAGGCTCCCAGTTCTCCATGGCCTGTCCTGCCTTTCTGGATTTTACACTTTTTTCAGATGGCCCTTTTGACCGGGGGGAAGTGAGACTTCATTGTAGTGCAGATTTCCTTTGCAAGCTTGCTTGGTTGGCCAAAAAGGGCGTATGCGTTTTTTCCTGAATATATTCAGGAAGAAACGCATACGCCCTTTTTGGCCAAGTGCATCATTGTGGACGTTCTGCCTCTTTTCCTATGCTTTAAATGCAATTCCAGTCTACCTCCTGAAATCGGTTTCCTGCAATTCTGCCCCGCTTTCAAGTCCTCTTGGCAGCCTTACTTCAGTATATTTTTGGACGATAGCTGTCATTTATAACTCTGCAGGTTTGTGAATTACAGTGTCCCTGAGCTCCTTTTTTCAACTCGCTTTCTCGTGAGCTGGCCGCAACACCGCAGGATGGCTTCAGGCCCTAATCTGGTTCCGGCACGGCACGCTGAGCCTTTGGTTAATTCCTCTTCCTGGTGGGAAATGAGAGTTAAATTTGCCCGTCCAGACACCTCCAGCTGGTCTGTAATTGGTTCTCACTATTCCTGTTCATCTTCCGCAGAAATTGCAAACTGGGCCAAACAGGAGGTTAAAGGCACTGACTCTCCAAGTCGGGAGAGTGTTAGTAAAGCGTCTGGAATGTTGCACCCGAGTACCAGGGGACGAAAACTGAGACATATTGGAACACGTCTCCCGATCACACGGTTGATCATACTCTGGGTTCCACATGCATGTTTTAGCTGAAGGAAGAATACCTTAAACCTGGAGAGTTGAGACCCGTGGAATGGGTACCATGCAATATGACTTCAAAGGGTCTTCATTTGCTCACCGAACCTCTCCAATCCTATCACTGCTGCGTTTATGCCCCTGTACACACACTTGATTCTCTTTCAGAGACATAGCAATCCATAGGTTTTAAGATACTTCCTAGTCAGGTACACTCTTAGGCATTTAATATGGGGTGTTGAGTCCATTTCGTTGAGCAAGGAGTAGCTCTTGTCTATTCCATATTTGGCTTAAGGAACTTTATCTGTGCTCATTTCAATCTCTGGTTTTATGCAGCACCCCAACTCACCTTTCCCCTTAAGCAAGCATAAGTTGGTTTTCTAAATTTGAGACCCTGTTCTGTTTTGGAATTCAGTTCCAGTGTAGCCAAGTTTACATTCCGTGTATTAGTGATATCTTATGATGTTTCTTTTTCTGTGTGACTCATTTCAGTTAGAATCATCGTACCTGAATCCACTCATTATGCTGCTACGGGCCTGATGACATAGATTTCATTGCTGAGTGATACTGCATTGTACGTAAGTACCACAACTTCTTTATCCATTTTTCACTTTCTGTGATATTGAACTTGTACCGTAAACCAGGTTCTTGTAAACAGAGCCGTCCCAACCTTTGGGGTGGCTGTGTCTTTTTGATTTTAATTTCCCTAAGCTATAGGACCATAAGTGGAAGTGCCCTAGGCTCTGTTGCTTTGTTTTTTAGATGTTTCAGGAAACACCATACACTTCTCCCGAGTGATTGTTGGCAATTTACATCCCACCCATCAGCATAACAAGGCTCCCAGTTCTCCATGGCCTGTCCTGCCTTTCTGGATTTTACACTTTTTTCAGATGGCCCTTTTGACCGGGGGGAAGTGAGACTTCATTGTAGTGCACATTTCCTTTGCAAGCTTGCTTGGTTGGCCAAAAAGGGCGTATGCGTTTTTTCCTGAATATATTCAGGAAAAGACGCATACGCCCTTTTTGGCCAAGTGCATCATTGTGGACGTTCTGCCTCTTTTCCTATGCTTTAAATGCAATTCCAGTCTACCTCCTGAAATCGGTTTCCTGCAATTCTGCCCCGCTTTCAAGTCCTCTTGGCAGCCTTACTTCAGTATATTTTTGGACGATAGCTGTCATTTATAACTCTGCAGGTTTGTGAATTACAGTGCCCCTGAGCTCCTTTCTTCAACTCGCTTTCTCGTGAGCTGGCCGCAACACCGCAGGATTGCTTCAGGCCCTAATCTGGTTCCGGCACGGCATGCTGAGCCTTTGGTTAATTCCTCTTCCTGGTGCGAAATGAGAGTTAAATTTGCCCGTCCAGACACCTCCAGCTAGTCTCTCATTGGTTCTCCCTATTCCTGTTCATCTTCCGCAGAAATTGCAAACTGGGCCAAACAGGAGGTTAAAGGCACTGACTCTCCAAGGCGGGAGAGTGTTAGTAAAGCGTCTGGAATGTTGCACCCGAGTACCAGGGGACGAAAACTGAGACATATTGGAACACGTCTCCCGATCACACGGTTGATCATACTCTGGGTTCCACATGCATGTTTTAGCTGAAGGAAGAATACCTTAAACCTGGAGAGTTGAGACCCGTGGAATGGGTACCATGCAATATGACTTCAAAGGGTCTTCATTTGCTCACCGAACTTCTCCAATCCTATCACTGCTGCGTTTATGCCCCTGCACACACGCTTGATTCTCTTTCGGTGACATAGCAATCCATAGGTTTTAAGATACTTCCTAGTCAGGTATATTCTTAGGTGTTTAATATGGGGTGTTGAGTCCATTTCGTTGAGCAAGGAGTAGGTCTTGTCTATTCCATATTTGGCTTAAGGAACTTTATCTGTGCTCATTTCAATCTCTGGTTTTATGCAGCACCCCAACTCACCTTTCCCCTTAAGCAAGCATAAGTTGGTTTTCTAAATTTGAGACCCTGTTCTGTTTTGCAATTCAGTTCCTGTGTAGCCAAGTTTACATTCCGTGTATTAGTGATATCTTGTGATGTTTCTTTTTCTGTGTGACTTATTTCAGTTAGAATCATCGTACCTGAATCCACTCATTATGCTGCTACGGGCCTGATGACATAGATTTCATTGCTGAGTGATACTGCATTGTACGTAAGTACCACAACTTCTTTATCCATTTTTCACTTTCTGCGATATTGAACTTGTACCGTAAACCAGGTTCTTGTAAACAGAGCCGTCCCAACCTTTGGGGTGGCTGTGTCTTTTGATTTTAATTTCCCTAAGCTATAGGACCATAAGTGGAAGTGCCCTAGGCTCTGTTGCTTTGTTTTTTAGATGTTTCAGGAAACACCATACACTTCTCCGGAGTGGCTGTTGGCAATTTACATCCCGCCCATCAGCATAACAAGGCTCCCAGTTCTCCATGGCCTGTCCTGCCTTTCTGGATTTTACACTTTTTTCAGATGGCCCTTTTGACCGGGGGGAAGTGAGACTTCATTGTAGTGCAGATTTCCTTTGCAAGCTTGCTTGGTTGGCCAAAAAGGGCGTATGCGTTTTTTCCTGAATATATTCAGGAAAAAACGCATACGCCCTTTTTGGCCAAGTGCATCATTGTGGACGTTCTGCCTCTTTTCCTATGCTTTCAATGCAATTCCAGTCTACCTCCTGAAATCGGTTTCCTGCAATTCTGCCCCGCTTTCAAGTCCTCTTGGCAGCCTTACTTCAGTATATTTTTGGACGATAGCTGTCATTTATAACTCTGCAGGTTTGTGAATTACAGTGCCCCTGAGCTCCTTTCTTCAAGTCGCTTTCTCGTGAGCTGGCCGCAACCCCGCAGGATGGCTTCAGGCCCTAATCTGGTTCCGGCACGGCACGCTGAGCCTTTGGTTAATTCCTCTTCCTGGTGGGAAATGAGAGTTAAATTTGCCCGTCCAGACACCTCCAGCTGGTCTGTAATTGGTTCTCCCTATTCCTGTTCATCTTCCGCAGAAATTGCAAACTGGGCCAAACAGGAGGTTAAAGGCACTGACTCTCCAAGTCGGGAGAGTGTTAGTAAAGCGTCTGGAATGTTGCACCCGAGTACCAGGGGACGAAAACTGAGACATATTGGAACACGTCTCCCGATCACACGGTTGATCATACTCTGGGTTCCACATGCATGTTTTAGCTGAAGGAAGAATACCTTAAACCTGGAGAGTTGAGACCCGTGGAATGGGTACCATGCAATATGACTTCAAAGGGTCTTCATTTGCTCACCGAACCTCTCCAATCCTATCACTGCTGCGTTTATGCCCCTGTACACACACTTGATTCTCTTTCAGAGACATAGCAATCCATAGGTTTTAAGATACTTCCTAGTCAGGTACACTCTTAGGCATTTAATATGGGGTGTTGAGTCCATTTCGTTGACCAAGGAGTAGCTCTTGTCTATTCCATATTTGGCTTAAGGAACTTTATCTGTGCTCATTTCAATCTCTGGTTTTATGCAGCACCCCAACTCACCTTTCCCCTTAAGCAAGCATAAGTTGGTTTTCTAAATTTGAGACCCTGTTCTGTTTTGTAATTCAGTTCCTGTGTAGCCAAGGTTACATTCCGTGTATTAGTGATATCTTATGATGTTTCTTTTCCTGTGTGACTTATTTCAGTTAGAATCATCATACCTGAATCCACTCATTATGCTGCTACGGGCCTGATGACATAGATTTCATTGCTGAGTGATACTGCATTGTACGTAAGTACCACAACTTCTTTATCCATTTTTCACTTTCTGCGATATTGAACTTGTACCGTAAACCAGGTTCTTGTAAACAGAGCCGTCCCAACCTTTGGGGTGGCTGTGTCTTTTGATTTTAATTTCCCTAAGCTATAGGACCATAAGTGGAAGTGCCCTAGGCTCTGTTGCTTTGTTTTTTAGATGTTTCAGGAAACACCATACACTTCTCCCGAGTGGCTGTTGGCAATTGACATCCCGCCCATCAGCATAACAAGGCTCCCAGTTCTCCATGGCCTGTCCTGCCTTTCTGAATTTTACACTTTTTTCAGATGGCCCTTTTGACCGGGGGGAATTGAGACTTCACTGTAGTGCAGATTTCCTTTGCAAGCTTGCTTGGTTGGCCAAAAAGGGCGTATGCGTTTTTTCCTGAATATATTCAGGAAAAAACGCATACGCCCTTTTTGGCCAAGTGCATCATTGTGGACGTTCTGCCTCTTTTCCTATGCTTTAAATGCAATTCCAGTCTACCTCCTGAAATCGGTTTCCTGCAATTCTGCCCCGCTTTCAAGTCCTCTTGGCAGCCTTACTTCAGTATATTTTTGGACGATAGCTGTCATTTATAACTCTGCAGGTTTGTGAATTACAGTGCCCCTGAGCTCCTTTCTTCAAGTCGCTTTCTCGTGAGCTGGCCGCAACCCCGCAGGATGGCTTCAGGCCCTAATCTGGTTCCGGCACGGCACGCTGAGCCTTTGGTTAATTCCTCTTCCTGGTGGGAAATGAGAGTTAAATTTGCCCGTCCACACACCTCCAGCTAGTCTGTCATTGGTTCTGCCTATTCCTGTTCATCTTCCGCAGAAATTGCAAACTGGGCCAAACAGGAGGTTAAAGGCACTGACTCTCCAAGTCGGGAGAGTGTTAGTAAAGCGGCTGGAATGTTGCACCCGAGTACCAGGGGACGAAAACTGAGACATATTGGAACACGTCTCCCGATCACACGGTTGATCATACTCTGGGTTCCACATGCATGTTTTAGCTGAAGGAAGAATACCTTAAACCTGGAGAGTTGAGACCCGTGGAATGGGTACCATGCAATATGACTTCAAAGGGTCTTCATTTGCTCACCGAACCTCTCCAATCCTATCACTGCTGCGTTTATGCCCCTGTACACACACTTGATTCTCTTTCAGAGACATAGCAATCCATAGGTTTTAAGATACTTCCTAGTCAGGTACACTCTTAGGCATTTAATATGGGGTGTTGAGTCCATTTCGTTGACCAAGGAGTAGCTCTTGTCTATTCCATATTTGGCTTAAGGAACTTTATCTGTGCTCATTTCAATCTCTGGTTTTATGCAGTACCCCAACTCACCTTTCCCCTTAAGCAAGCATAAGTTGGTTTTCTAAATTTGAGACCCTGTTCTGTTTTGTAATTCAGTTCCTGTGTAGCCAAGTTTACATTCCGTGTATTAGTGATATCTTATGATGTTTCTTTTTCTGTGTGACTTATTTCAGTTAGAATCATCGTACCTGAATCCACTCATTATGCTGCTACGGGCCTGATGACATAGATTTCATTGCTGAGTGATACTGCATTGTACGTAAGTACCACAACTTCTTTATCCATTTTTCACTTTCTGCGATATTGAACTTGTACCGTAAACCAGGTTCTTGTAAACAGAGCCGTCCCAACCTTTGGGGTGGCTGTGTCTTTTGATTTTAATTTCCCTAAGCTATAGGACCATAAGTGGAAGTGCCCTAGGCTCTGTTGCTTTGTTTTTTAGATGTTTCAGGAAACACCATACACTTCTCCCGAGTGGCTCTTGGCAATTTACATCCCGCCCATCAGCATAACAAGGCTCCCAGTTCTCCATGGCCTGTCCTGCCTTTCTGGATTTTACACTTTTTTCAGATGGCCCTTTTGACTGGGGGGAAGTGAGACTTCATTGTAGTGCAGATTTCCTTTGCAAGCTTGCTTGGTTGGCCAAAAAGGGCGTATGCGTTTTTTCCTGAATATATTCAGGAAAAAACGCATACGCCCTTTTTGGCCAAGTGCATCATTGTGGACGTTCTGCCTCTTTTCCTATGCTTTAAATGCAATTCCAGTCTACCTCCTGAAATCGGTTTCCTGCAATTCTGCCCCGCTTTCAAGTCCTCTTGGCAGCCTTACTTCAGTATATTTTTGGACGATAGCTGTCATTTATAACTCTGCAGGTTTGTGAATTACAGTGCCCCTGAGCTCCTTTCTTCAACTCGCTTTCTCGTGAGCTGGCCGCAACCCCGCAGGATGGCTTCAGGCCCTAATCTGGTTCCGGCACGGCACGCTGAGCCTTTGGTTAATTCCTCTTCCTGGTGCGAAATGAGAGTTAAATTTGCCCGTCCAGACACCTCCAGCTAGTCTGTCATTGGTTCTCCCTATTCCTGTTCATCTTCCGCAGAAATTGCAAACTGGGCCAAACAGGAGGTTAAAGGCACTGACTCTCCAAGTCGGGAGAGTGTTAGTAAAGCGTCTGGAATGTTGCACCCGAGTACCAGGGGACGAAAACTGAGACATATTGGAACACGTCTCCCGATCACACGGTTGATCATACTCTGGGTTCCACATGCATGTTTTAGCTGAAGGAAGAATACCTTAAACCTGGAGAGTTGAGACCCGTGGAATGGGTACCATGCAATATGACTTCAAAGGGTCTTCATTTGCTCACCGAACTTCTCCAATCCTATCACTGCTGCGTTTATGCCCCTGTACACACACTTGATTCTCTTCCAGAGACATAGCAATCCATAGGTTTTAAGATACTTCCTAGTCAGGTACACTCTTAGGCATTTAATATGGGGTGTTGAGTCCATTTCGTTGAGCAAGGAGTAGCTCTTGTCTATTCCATATTTGGCTTAAGGAACTTTATCTGTGCTCATTTCAATCTCTGGTTTTATGCAGCACCCCAACTCACCTTTCCCCTTAAGCAAGCATAAGTTGATTTTCTAAATTTGAGACCCTGTTCTGTTTTGGAATTCAGTTCCTGTGTAGCCAAGTTTACATTCCGTGTATTAGTGATATCTTATGATGTTTCTTTTCCTGTGTGACTTATTTCAGTTAGAATCATCATACCTGAATCCACTCATTATGCTGCTACGGGCCTGATGACATAGATTTCATTGCTGAGTGATACTGCATTGTACGTAAGTACCACAACTTCTTTATCCATTTTTCACTTTCTGCGATATTGAACTTGTACCGTAAACCAGGTTCTTGTAAACAGAGCCGTCCCAACCTTTGGGGCGGCTGTGTCTTTTTGATTTTAATTTCCCTAAGCTATAGGACCATAAGTGGAAGTGCCCTAGGCTCTGTTGCTTTGTTTTTTAGCTGTTTCAGGAAACACCATACACTTCTCCGGAGTGGCTGTTGGCAATTTACATCCCGCCCATCAGCATAACAAGGCTCCCAGTTCTCCATGGCCTGTCCTGCCTTTCTGGATTTTACACTTTTTTCAGATGGCCCTTTTGACCGGGGGGAAGTGAGACTTCATTGTAGTGCAGATTTCCTTTGCAAGCTTGCTTGGTTGGCCAAAAAGGGCGTATGCGTTTTTTCCTGAATATATTCAGGAAAAAACGCATACGCCCTTTTTGGCCAAGTGCATCATTGTGGACGTTCTGCCTCTTTTCCTATGCTTTCAATGCAATTCCAGTCTACCTCCTGAAATCGGTTTCCTGCAATTCTGCCCCGCTTTCAAGTCCTCTTGGCAGCCTTACTTCAGTATATTTTTGGACGATAGCTGTCATTTATAACTCTGCAGGTTTGTGAATTACAGTGCCCCTGAGCTCCTTTCTTCAAGTCGCTTTCTCGTGAGCTGGCCGCAACCCCGCAGGATGGCTTCAGGCCCTAATCTGGTTCCGGCACGGCACGCTGAGCCTTTGGTTAATTCCTCTTCCTGGTGGGAAATGAGAGTTAAATTTGCCCGTCCAGACACCTCCAGCTAGTCTGTCATTGGTTCTCCCTATTCCTGTTCATCTTCCGCAGAAATTGCAAACTGGGCCAAACAGGAGGTTAAAGGCACTGACTCTCCAAGTCGGGAGAGTGTTAGTAAAGCGTCTGGAATGTTGCACCCGAGTACCAGGGGACGAAAACTGAGACATATTGGAACACGTCTCCCGATCACACGGTTGATCATACTCTGGGTTCCACATGCATGTTTTAGCTGAAGGAAGAATACCTTAAACCTGGAGAGTTGAGACCCGTGGAATGGGTACCATGCAATATGACTTCAAAGGGTCTTCATGTGCTCACCGAACCTCTCCAATCCTATCACTGCTGCGTTTATGCCCCTGTACACACACTTGATTCTCTTTCAGAGACATAGCAATCCATAGGTTTTAAGATACTTCCTAGTCAGGTACACTCTTAGGCATTTAATATGGGGTGTTGAGTCCATTTCGTTGAGCAAGGAGTAGCTCTTGTCTATTCCATATTTGGCTTAAGGAACTTTATCTGTGCTCATTTCAATCTCTGGTTTTATGCAGCACCCCAACTCACCTTTCCCCTTAAGCAAGCATAAGTTGGTTTTCTAAATTTGAGACCCTGTTCTGTTTTGTAATTCAGTTCCTGTGTAGCCAAGTTTACATTCCGTGTATTAGTGATATCTTGTGATGTTTCTTTTTCTGTGTGACTTATTTCAGTTAGAATCATCGTACCTGAATCCACTCATTATGCTGCTACGGGCCTGATGACATAGATTTCATTGCTGAGTGATACTGCATTGTACGTAAGTACCACAACTTCTTTATCCATTTTTCACTTTCTGCGATATTGAACTTGTACCGTAAACCAGGTTCTTGTAAACAGAGCCGTCCCAACCTTTGGGGTGGCTGTGTCTTTTTGATTTTAATTTCCCTAAGCTATAGGACCATAAGTGGAAGTGCCCTAGGCTCTGTTGCTTTGTTTTTTAGATGTTTCAGGAAACACCATACACTTCTCCCGAGTGGCTGTTGGCAATTTACATCCCGCCCATCAGCATAACAAGGCTCCCAGTTCTCCATGGCCTGTCCTGCCTTTCTGGATTTTACACTTTTTCAGATGGCCCTTTTGACCGGGGGGAAGTGAGACTTCATTGTAGTGCAGATTTCCTTTGCAAGCTTGCTTGGTTGGCCAAAAAGGGCGTATGCGTTTTTTCCTGAATATATTCAGGAAAAAACGCATACGCCCTTTTTGGCCAAGTGCATCATTGTGGACGTTCTGCCTCTTTTCCTATGCTTTAAATGCAATTCCAGTCTACCTCCTGAAATCGGTTTCCTGCAATTCTGCCCCGCTTTCAAGTCCTCTTGGCAGCCTTACTTCAGTATATTTTTGGACGATAGCTGTCATTTATAACTCTGCAGGTTTGTGAATTACAGTGCCCCTGAGCTCCTTTCTTCAACTCGCTTTCTCGTGAGCTGGCCGCAACACCGCAGGATGGCTTCAGGCCCTAATCTGGTTCCGGCACGGCACGCTGAGCCTTTGGTTAATTCCTCTTCCTGGTGGGAAATGAGAGTTAAATTTGCCCGTCCAGACACCTCCAGCTAGTCTCTCATTGGTTCTCCCTATTCCTGTTCATCTTCCGCAGAAATTGCAAACTGGGCCAAACAGGAGGTTAAAGGCACTGACTCTCCAAGTCGGGAGAGTGTTAGTAAAGCGTCTGGAATGTTGCACCCGAGTACCAGGGGACGAAAACTGAGACATATTGGAACACGTCTCCCGATCACATGGTTGATCATACTCTGGGTTCCACATGCATGTTTTAGCTGAAGGAAGAATACCTTAAACCTGGAGAGTTGAGACCCGTGGAATGGGTACCATGCAATATGACTTCAAAGGGTCTTCATTTGCTCACCGAACCTCTCCAATCCTATCACTGCTGCGTTTATGCCCCTGTACACACACTTGATTCTCTTTCAGAGACATAGCAATCCATAGGTTTTAAGATACTTCCTAGTCAGGTACACTCTTAGGCATTTAATATGGGGTGTTGAGTCCATTTCGTTGAGCAAGGAGTAGCTCTTGTCTATTCCATATTTGGCTTAAGGAACTTTATCTGTGCTCATTTCAATCTCTGGTTTTATGCAGCACCCCAACTCACCTTTCCCCTTAAGCAAGCATAAGTTGGTTTTCTAAATTTGAGACCCTGTTCTGTTTTGTATTTCAGTTCCTGTGTAGCCAAGGTTACATTCCGTGTATTAGTGATATCTTATGATGTTTCTTTTCCTGTGTGACTTATTTCAGTTAGAATCATCATACCTGAATCCACTCATTATGCTGCTACGGGCCTGATGACATAGATTTCATTGCTGAGTGATACTGCATTGTACGTAAGTACCACAACTTCTTTATCCATTTTTCACTTTCTGCGATATTGAACTTGTACCGTAAACCAGGTTCTTGTAAACAGAGCCGTCCCAACCTTTGGGGTGGCTGTGTCTTTTTGATTTTAATTTCCCTAAGCTATAGGACCATAAGTGGAAGTGCCCTAGGCTCTGTTGCTTTGTTTTTTAGCTGTTTCAGGAAACACCATACACTTCTCCCGAGTGGCTGTTGGCAATTTACATCCCGCCCATCAGCATAACAAGGCTCCCAGTTCTCCATGGCCTGTCCTGCCTTTCTGGATTTTACACTTTTTTCAGATGGCCCTTTTGACCGGGGGGAAGTGAGACTTCATTGTAGTGCAGATTTCCTTTGCAAGCTTGCTTGGTTGGCCAAAAAGGGCGTATGCGTTTTTTCCTGAATATATTCAGGAAAAAACGCATACGCCCTTTTTGGCCAAGTGCATCATTGTGGACGTTCTGCCTCTTTTCCTATGCTTTAAATGCAATTCCAGTCTACCTCCTGAAATCGGTTTCCTGCAATTCTGCCCCGCTTTCAAGTCCTCTTGGCAGCCTTACTTCAGTATATTTTTGGACGATAGCTGTCATTTATAACTCTGCAGGTTTGTGAATTACAGTGCCCCTGAGCTCCTTTCTTCAAGTCGCTTTCTCGTGAGCTGGCCGCAACCCCGCAGGATGGCTTCAGGCCCTAATCTGGTTCCGGCACGGCACGCTGAGCCTTTGGTTAATTCCTCTTCCTGGTGGGAAATGAGAGTTAAATTTGCCCGTCCAGACACCTCCAGCTAGTCTGTCATTGGTTCTGCCTATTCCTGTTCATCTTCCGCGGAAATTGCAAACTGGGCCAAACAGGAGGTTAAAGGCACTGACTCTCCAAGTCGGGAGAGTGTTAGTAAAGCGTCTGGAATGTTGCACCCGAGTACCAGGGGACGAAAACTGAGACATATTGGAACACGTCTCCCGATCACACGGTTGATCATACTCTGGGTTCCACATGCATGTTTTAGCTGAAGGAAGAATACCTTAAACCTGGAGAGTTGAGACCCGTGGAATGGGTACCATGCAATATGACTTCAAAGGGTCTTCATTTGCTCACCGAACCTCTCCAATCCTATCACTGCTGCGTTTATGCCCCTGTACACACACTTGATTCTCTTTCAGAGACATAGCAATCCATAGGTTTTAAGATACTTCCTAGTCAGGTACACTCTTAGGCATTTAATATGGGGTGTTGAGTCCATTTCGTTGAGCAAGGAGTAGCTCTTGTCTATTCCATATTTGGCTTAAGGAACTTTATCTGTGCTCATTTCAATCTCTGGTTTTATGCAGCACCCCAACTCACCTTTCCCCTTAAGCAAGCATAAGTTGGTTTTCTAAATTTGAGACCCTGTTCTGTTTTGTAATTCAGTTCCTGTGTAGCCAAGTTTACATTCCGTGTATTAGTGATATCTTGTGATATTTCTTTTTCTGTGTGACTTATTTCAGTTAGAATCATCGTACCTGAATCCACTCATTATGCTGCTGCGGGCCTGATGACATAGATTTCATTGCTGAGTGATACTGCATTGTACGTAAGTACCACAACTTCTTTATCCATTTTTCACTTTCTGCGATATTGAACTTGTACCGTAAACCAGGTTCTTGTAAACAGAGCCGTCCCAACCTTTGGGGTGGCTGTGTCTTTTGATTTTAATTTCCCTAAGCTATAGGACCATAAGTGGAAGTGCCCTAGGCTCTGTTGCTTTGTTTTTTAGATGTTTCAGGAAACACCATACACTTCTCCCGAGTGGCTCTTGGCAATTTACATCCCGCCCATCAGCATAACAAGGCTCCCAGTTCTCCATGGCCTGTCCTGCCTTTCTGGATTTTACACTTTTTTCAGATGGCCCTTTTGACCGGGGGGAAGTGAGACTTCATTGTAGTGCAGATTTCCTTTGCAAGCTTGCTTGGTTGGCCAAAAAGGGCGTATGCGTTTTTTCCTGAATATATTCAGGAAAAGACGCATACGCCCTTTTTGGCCAAGTGCATCATTGTGGACGTTCTGCCTCTTTTCCTATGCTTTAAATGCAATTCCAGTCTACCTCCTGAAATCGGTTTCCTGCAATTCTGCCCCGCTTTCAAGTCCTCTTGGCAGCCTTACTTCAGTATATTTTTGGACGATAGCTGTCATTTATAACTCTGCAGGTTTGTGAATTACAGTGCCCCTGAGCTCCTTTCTTCAACTCGCTTTCTCGTGAGCTGGCCGCAACACCGCAGGATGGCTTCAGGCCCTAATCTGGTTCCGGCACGGCACGCTGAGCCTTTGGTTAATTCCTCTTCCTGGTGGGAAATGAGAGTTAAATTTGCCCGTCCAGACACCTCCAGCTAGTCTGTCATTGGTTCTCCCTATTCCTGTTCATCTTCCGCAGAAATTGCAAACTGGGCCAAACAGGAGGTTAAAGGCACTGACTCTCCAAGTCGGGAGAGTGTTAGTAAAGCGTCTGGAATGTTGCACCCGAGTACCAGGGGACGAAAACTGAGACATATTGGAACACGTCTCCCGATCACACGGTTGATCATACTCTGGGTTCCACATGCATGTTTTAGCTGAAGGAAGAATACCTTAAACCTGGAGAGTTGAGACCCGTGGAATGGGTACCATGCAATATGACTTCAAAGGGTCTTCATTTGCTCACCGAACCTCTCCAATCCTATCACTGCTGCGTTTATGCCCCTGTACACACACTTGATTCTCTTTCAGAGACATAGCAATCCATAGGTCTTAAGATACTTCCTAGTCAGGTACACTCTTAGGCATTTAATATGGGGTGTTGAGTCCATTTCGTTGAGCAAGGAGTAGCTCTTGTCTATTCCATATTTGGCTTAAGGAACTTTATCTGTGCTCATTTCAATCTCTGGTTTTATGCAGCACCCCAACTCACCTTCCCCTTAAGCAAGCATAAGTTGGTTTTCTAAATTTGAGACCCTGTTCTGTTTTGTAATTCATTTCCTGTGTAGCCAAGGTTACATTCCGTGTATTAGTGATATCTTATGATGTTTCTTTTCCTGTGTGACTTATTTCAGTTAGAATCATCGTACCTGAATCCACTCATTATGCTGCTACGGGCCTGATGACATAGATTTCATTGCTGAGTGATACTGCATTGTACGTAAGTACCACAACTTCTTTATCCATTTTTCACTTTCTGCGATATTGAACTTGTACCATAAACCAGGTTCTTGTAAACAGAGCCGTCCCAACCTTTGGGGTGGCTGTGTCTTTTTGATTTTAATTTCCCTAAGCTATAGGACCATAAGTGGAAGTGCCCTAGGCTCTGTTGCTTTGTTTTTTAGATGTTTCAGGAAACACCATACACTTCTCCCGAGTGGCTGTTGGCAATTTACATCCCGCCCATCAGCATAACAAGGCTCCCAGTTCTCCATGGCCTGTCCTGCCTTTCTGGATTTTACACTTTTTCAGATGGCCCTTTTGACCGGGGGGAAGTGAGACTTCATTGTAGTGCAGATTTCCTTTGCAAGCTTGCTTGGTTGGCCAAAAAGGGCGTATGCGTTTTTTCCTGAATATATTCAGGAAAAAACGCATACGCCCTTTTTGGCCAAGTGCATCATTGTGGACGTTCTGCCTCTTTTCCTATGCTTTCAATGCAATTCCAGTCTACCTCCTGAAATCGGTTTCCTGCAATTCTGCCCCGCTTTCAAGTCCTCTTGGCAGCCTTACTTCAGTATATTTTTGGACGATAGCTGTCATTTATAACTCTGCAGGTTTGTGAATTACAGTGCCCCTGAGCTCCTTTCTTCAACTCGCTTTCTCGTGAGCTGGCCGCAACACCGCAGGATGGCTTCAGGCCCTAATCTGGTTCCGGCACGGCACGCTGAGCCTTTGGTTAATTCCTCTTCCTGGTGGGAAATGAGAGTTAAATTTGCCCGTCCAGACACCTCCAGCTAGTCTGTCATTGGTTCTCCCTATTCCTGTTCATCTTCCGCAGAAATTGCAAACTGGGCCAAACAGGAGGTTAAAGGCACTGACTCTCCAAGTCGGGAGAGTGTTAGTAAAGCGTCTGGAATGTTGCACCCGAGTACCAGGGGACGAAAACTGAGACATATTGGAACACGTCTCCCGATCACATGGTTGATCATACTCTGGGTTCCACATGCATGTTTTAGCTGAAGGAAGAATACCTTAAACCTGGAGAGTTGAGACCCGTGGAATGGGTACCATGCAATATGACTTCAAAGGGTCTTCATTTGCTCACCGAACCTCTCCAATCCTATCACTGCTGCGTTTATGCCCCTGTACACACACTTGATTCTCTTTCAGAGACATAGCAATCCATAGGTTTTAAGATACTTCCTAGTCAGGTACACTCTTAGGCATTTAATATGGGGTGTTGAGTCCATTTCGTTGAGCAAGGAGTAGCTCTTGTCTATTCCATATTTGGCTTAAGGAACTTTATCTGTGCTCATTTCAATCTCTGGTTTTATGCAGCACCCCAACTCACCTTTCCCCTTAAGCAAGCATAAGTTGGTTTTCTAAATTTGAGACCCTGTTCTGTTTTGTAATTCAGTTCCTGTGTAGCCAAGGTTACATTCCGTGTATTAGTGATATCTTATGATGTTTCTTTTCCTGTGTGACTTATTTCAGTTAGAATCATCATACCTGAATCCACTCATTATGCTGCTACGGGCCTGATGACATAGATTTCATTGCTGAGTGATACTGCATTGTACGTAAGTACCACAACTTCTTTATCCATTTTTCACTTTCTGCGATATTGAACTTGTACCGTAAACCAGGTTCTTGTAAACAGAGCCGTCCCAACCTTTGGGGTGGCTGTGTCTTTTTGATTTTAATTTCCCTAAGCTATAGGACCATAAGTGGAAGTGCCCTAGGCTCTGTTGCTTTGTTTTTTAGCTGTTTCAGGAAACACCATACACTTCTCCCGAGTGGCTGTTGGCAATTGACATCCCGCCCATCAGCATAACAAGGCTCCCAGTTCTCCATGGCCTGTCCTGCCTTTCTGGATTTTACACTTTTTTCAGATGGCCCTTTTGACCGGGGGGAAGTGAGACTTCATTGTAGTGCAGATTTCCTTTGCAAGCTTGCTTGGTTGGCCAAAAAGGGCATATGCGTTTTTTCCTGAATATATTCAGGAAAAAACGCATACGCTCTTTTTGGCCAAGTGCATCATTGTGGACGTTCTGCCTCTTTTCCTATGCTTTAAATGCAATTCCAGTCTACCTCCTGAAATCGGTTTCCTGCAATTCTGCCCCGCTTTCAAGTCCTCTTGGCAGCCTTACTTCAGTATATTTTTGGACGATAGCTGTCATTTATAACTCTGCAGGTTTGTGAATTACAGTGCCCCTGAGCTCCTTTCTTCAAGTCGCTTTCTCGTGAGCTGGCCGCAACCCCGCAGGATGGCTTCAGGCCCTAATCTGGTTCCGGCACGGCACGCTGAGCCTTTGGTTAATTCCTCTTCCTGGTGGGAAATGAGAGTTAAATTTGCCCGTCCAGACACCTCCAGCTAGTCTGTCATTGGTTCTGCCTATTCCTGTTCATCTTCCGCGGAAATTGCAAACTGGGCCAAACAGGAGGTTAAAGGCACTGACTCTCCAAGTCGGGAGAGTGTTAGTAAAGCGTCTGGAATGTTGCACCCGAGTACCAGGGGACGAAAACTGAGACATATTGGAACACGTCTCCCGATCACACGGTTGATCATACTCTGGGTTCCACATGCATGTTTTAGCTGAAGGAAGAATACCTTAAACCTGGAGAGTTGAGACCCGTGGAATGGGTACCATGCAATATGACTTCAAAGGGTCTTCATGTGCTCACCGAACCTCTCCAATCCTATCACTGCTGCGTTTATGCCCCTGTACACACACTTGATTCTCTTTCAGAGACATAGCAATCCATAGGTTTTAAGATACTTCCTAGTCAGGTACACTCTTAGGCATTTAATATGGGGTGTTGAGTCCATTTCGTTGAGCAAGGAGTAGCTCTTGTCTATTCCATATTTGGCTTAAGGAACTTTATCTGTGCTCATTTCAATCTCTGGTTTTATGCAGCACCCCAACTCACCTTTCCCCTTAAGCAAGCATAAGTTGGTTTTCTAAATTTGAGACCCTGTTCTGTTTTGTAATTCAGTTCCTGTGTAGCCAAGTTTACATTCCGTGTATTAGTGATATCTTGTGATGTTTCTTTTTCTGTGTGACTTATTTCAGTTAGAATCATCGTACCTGAATCCACTCATTATGCTGCTACGGGCCTGATGACATAGATTTCATTGCTGAGTGATACTGCATTGTACGTAAGTACCACAACTTCTTTATCCATTTTTCACTTTCTGCGATATTGAACTTGTACCGTAAACCAGGTTCTTGTAAACAGAGCCGTCCCAAACTTTGGGGTGGCTGTGTCTTTTGATTTTAATTTCCCTAAGCTATAGGACCATAAGTGGAAGTGCCCTAGGCTCTGTTGCTTTGTTTTTTAGATGTTTCAGGAAACACCATACACTTCTCCCGAGTGGCTCTTGGCAATTTACATCCCGCCCATCAGCATAACAAGGCTCCCAGTTCTCCATGGCCTGTCCTGCCTTTCTGGATTTTACACTTTTTTCAGATGGCCCTTTTGACCGGGGGGAAGTGAGACTTCATTGTAGTGCAGATTTCCTTTGCAAGCTTGCTTGGTTGGCCAAAAAGGGCGTATGCGTTTTTTCCTGAATATATTCAGGAAAAATGCATACGCCCTTTTTGGCCAAGTGCATCATTGTGGACGTTCTGCCTCTTTTCCTATGCTTTCAATGCAATTCCAGTCTACCTCCTGAAATCGGTTTCCTGCAATTCTGCCCCGCTTTCAAGTCCTCTTGGCAGCCTTACTTCAGTATATTTTTGGACGATAGCTGTCATTTATAACTCTGCAGGTTTGTGAATTACAGTGCCCCTGAGCTCCTTTCTTCAACTCGCTTTCTCGTGAGCTGGCCGCAACCCCGCAGGATGGCTTCAGGCCCTAATCTGGTTCCGGCACGGCACGCTGAGCCTTTGGTTAATTCCTCTTCCTGGTTGGAAATGAGAGTTAAATTTGCCCGTCCAGACACCTCCAGCTAGTCTCTCATTGGTTCTCCCTATCCCTGTTCATCTTCCGCAGAAATTGCAAACTGGGCCAAACAGGAGGTTAAAGGCACTGACTCTCCAAGTCGGGAGAGTGTTAGTAAAGCGTCTGGAATGTTGCACCCGAGTACCAGGGGACGAAAACTGAGACATATTGGAACACGTCTCCCGATCACACGGTTGATCATACTCTGGGTTCCACATGCATGTTTTAGCTGAAGGAAGAATACCTTAAACCTGGAGAGTTGAGACCCGTGGAATGGGTACCATGCAATATGACTTCAAAGGGTCTTCATTTGCTCACCGAACCTCTCCAATCCTATCACTGCTGCGTTTATGCCCCTGTACACACACTTGATTCTCTTTCAGAGACATAGCAATCCATAGGTTTTAAGATACTTCCTAGTCAGGTACACTCTTAGGCATTTAATATGGGGTGTTGAGTCCATTTCGTTGAGCAAGGAGTAGCTCTTGTCTATTCCATATTTGGCTTAAGGAACTTTATCTGTGCTCATTTCAATCTCTGGTTTTATGCAGCACCCCAACTCACCTTTCCCCTTAAGCAAGCATAAGTTGGTTTTCTAAATTTGAGACCCTGTTCTGTTTTGTAATTCAGTTCCTGTGTAGCCAAGGTTACATTCCGTGTATTAGTGATATCTTATGATGTTTCTTTTCCTGTGTGACTTATTTCAGTTAGAATCATCATACCTGAATCCACTCATTATGCTGCTACGGGCCTGATGACATAGATTTCATTGCTGAGTGATACTGCATTGTACGTAAGTACCACAACTTCTTTATCCATTTTTCACTTTCTGCGATATTGAACTTGTACCGTAAACCAGGTTCTTGTAAACAGAGCCGTCCCAACCTTTGGGGTGGCTGTGTCTTTTGATTTTAATTTCCCTAAGCTATAGGACCATAAGTGGAAGTGCCCTAGGCTCTGTTGCTTTGTTTTTTAGATGTTTCAGGAAACACCATACACTTCTCCCGAGTGGCTGTTGGCAATTTACATCCCGCCCATCAGCATAACAAGGCTCCCAGTTCTCCATGGCCTGTCCTGCCTTTCTGGATTTTACACTTTTTCAGATGGCCCTTTTGACCGGGGGGAAGTGAGACTTCATTGTAGTGCAGATTTCCTTTGCAAGCTTGCTTGGTTGGCCAAAAAGGGCGTATGCGTTTTTTCCTGAATATATTCAGGAAAAAACGCATACGCCCTTTTTGGCCAAGTGCATCATTGTGGACGTTCTGCCTCTTTTCCTATGCTTTCAATGCAATTCCAGTCTACCTCCTGAAATCGGTTTCCTGCAATTCTGCCCCGCTTTCAAGTCCTCTTGGCAGCCTTACTTCAGTATATTTTTGGACGATAGCTGTCATTTATAACTCTGCAGGTTTGTGAATTACAGTGCCCCTGAGCTCCTTTCTTCAACTCGCTTTCTCGTGAGCTGGCCGCAACACCGCAGGATGGCTTCAGGCCCTAATCTGGTTCCGGCACGGCACGCTGAGCCTTTGGTTAATTCCTCTTCCTGGTGGGAAATGAGAGTTAAATTTGCCCGTCCAGACACCTCCAGCTAGTCTGTCATTGGTTCTCCCTATTCCTGTTCATCTTCCGCAGAAATTGCAAACTGGGCCAAACAGGAGGTTAAAGGCACTGACTCTCCAAGTCGGGAGAGTGTTAGTAAAGCGTCTGGAATGTTGCACCCGAGTACCAGGGGACGAAAACTGAGACATATTGGAACACGTCTCCCGATCACATGGTTGATCATACTCTGGGTTCCACATGCATGTTTTAGCTGAAGGAAGAATACCTTAAACCTGGAGAGTTGAGACCCGTGGAATGGGTACCATGCAATATGACTTCAAAGGGTCTTCATTTGCTCACCGAACCTCTCCAATCCTATCACTGCTGCGTTTATGCCCCTGTACACACACTTGATTCTCTTTCAGAGACATAGCAATCCATAGGTTTTAAGATACTTCCTAGTCAGGTACACTCTTAGGCATTTAATATGGGGTGTTGAGTCCATTTCGTTGAGCAAGGAGTAGCTCTTGTCTATTCCATATTTGGCTTAAGGAACTTTATCTGTGCTCATTTCAATCTCTGGTTTTATGCAGCACCCCAACTCACCTTTCCCCTTAAGCAAGCATAAGTTGGTTTTCTAAATTTGAGACCCTGTTCTGTTTTGTATTTCAGTTCCTGTGTAGCCAAGGTTACATTCCGTGTATTAGTGATATCTTATGATGTTTCTTTTCCTGTGTGACTTATTTCAGTTAGAATCATCATACCTGAATCCACTCATTATGCTGCTACGGGCCTGATGACATAGATTTCATTGCTGAGTGATACTGCATTGTACGTAAGTACCACAACTTCTTTATCCATTTTTCACTTTCTGCGATATTGAACTTGTACCGTAAACCAGGTTCTTGTAAACAGAGCCGTCCCAACCTTTGGGGTGGCTGTGTCTTTTTGATTTTAATTTCCCTAAGCTATAGGACCATAAGTGGAAGTGCCCTAGGCTCTGTTGCTTTGTTTTTTAGCTGTTTCAGGAAACACCATACACTTCTCCCGAGTGGCTGTTGGCAATTGACATCCCGCCCATCAGCATAACAAGGCTCCCAGTTCTCCATGGCCTGTCCTGCCTTTCTGGATTTTACACTTTTTTCAGATGGCCCTTTTGACCGGGGGGAAGTGAGACTTCATTGTAGTGCAGATTTCCTTTGCAAGCTTGCTTGGTTGGCCAAAAAGGGCATATGCGTTTTTTCCTGAATATATTCAGGAAAAAACGCATACGCTCTTTTTGGCCAAGTGCATCATTGTGGACGTTCTGCCTCTTTTCCTATGCTTTAAATGCAATTCCAGTCTACCTCCTGAAATCGGTTTCCTGCAATTCTGCCCCGCTTTCAAGTCCTCTTGGCAGCCTTACTTCAGTATATTTTTGGACGATAGCTGTCATTTATAACTCTGCAGGTTTGTGAATTACAGTGCCCCTGAGCTCCTTTCTTCAAGTCGCTTTCTCGTGAGCTGGCCGCAACCCCGCAGGATGGCTTCAGGCCCTAATCTGGTTCCGGCACGGCACGCTGAGCCTTTGGTTAATTCCTCTTCCTGGTGGGAAATGAGAGTTAAATTTGCCCGTCCAGACACCTCCAGCTAGTCTGTCATTGGTTCTGCCTATTCCTGTTCATCTTCCGCGGAAATTGCAAACTGGGCCAAACAGGAGGTTAAAGGCACTGACTCTCCAAGTCGGGAGAGTGTTAGTAAAGCGTCTGGAATGTTGCACCCGAGTACCAGGGGACGAAAACTGAGACATATTGGAACACGTCTCCCGATCACACGGTTGATCATACTCTGGGTTCCACATGCATGTTTTAGCTGAAGGAAGAATACCTTAAACCTGGAGAGTTGAGACCCGTGGAATGGGTACCATGCAATATGACTTCAAAGGGTCTTCATGTGCTCACCGAACCTCTCCAATCCTATCACTGCTGCGTTTATGCCCCTGTACACACACTTGATTCTCTTTCAGAGACATAGCAATCCATAGGTTTTAAGATACTTCCTAGTCAGGTACACTCTTAGGCATTTAATATGGGGTGTTGAGTCCATTTCGTTGAGCAAGGAGTAGCTCTTGTCTATTCCATATTTGGCTTAAGGAACTTTATCTGTGCTCATTTCAATCTCTGGTTTTATGCAGCACCCCAACTCACCTTTCCCCTTAAGCAAGCATAAGTTGGTTTTCTAAATTTGAGACCCTGTTCTGTTTTGTAATTCAGTTCCTGTGTAGCCAAGTTTACATTCCGTGTATTAGTGATATCTTGTGATGTTTCTTTTTCTGTGTGACTTATTTCAGTTAGAATCATCGTACCTGAATCCACTCATTATGCTGCTACGGGCCTGATGACATAGATTTCATTGCTGAGTGATACTGCATTGTACGTAAGTACCACAACTTCTTTATCCATTTTTCACTTTCTGCGATATTGAACTTGTACCGTAAACCAGGTTCTTGTAAACAGAGCCGTCCCAAACTTTGGGGTGGCTGTGTCTTTTGATTTTAATTTCCCTAAGCTATAGGACCATAAGTGGAAGTGCCCTAGGCTCTGTTGCTTTGTTTTTTAGATGTTTCAGGAAACACCATACACTTCTCCCGAGTGGCTCTTGGCAATTTACATCCCGCCCATCAGCATAACAAGGCTCCCAGTTCTCCATGGCCTGTCCTGCCTTTCTGGATTTTACACTTTTTTCAGATGGCCCTTTTGACCGGGGGGAAGTGAGACTTCATTGTAGTGCAGATTTCCTTTGCAAGCTTGCTTGGTTGGCCAAAAAGGGCGTATGCGTTTTTTCCTGAATATATTCAGGAAAAATGCATACGCCCTTTTTGGCCAAGTGCATCATTGTGGACGTTCTGCCTCTTTTCCTATGCTTTCAATGCAATTCCAGTCTACCTCCTGAAATCGGTTTCCTGCAATTCTGCCCCGCTTTCAAGTCCTCTTGGCAGCCTTACTTCAGTATATTTTTGGACGATAGCTGTCATTTATAACTCTGCAGGTTTGTGAATTACAGTGCCCCTGAGCTCCTTTCTTCAACTCGCTTTCTCGTGAGCTGGCCGCAACCCCGCAGGATGGCTTCAGGCCCTAATCTGGTTCCGGCACGGCACGCTGAGCCTTTGGTTAATTCCTCTTCCTGGTTGGAAATGAGAGTTAAATTTGCCCGTCCAGACACCTCCAGCTAGTCTCTCATTGGTTCTCCCTATCCCTGTTCATCTTCCGCAGAAATTGCAAACTGGGCCAAACAGGAGGTTAAAGGCACTGACTCTCCAAGTCGGGAGAGTGTTAGTAAAGCGTCTGGAATGTTGCACCCGAGTACCAGGGGACGAAAACTGAGACATATTGGAACACGTCTCCCGATCACACGGTTGATCATACTCTGGGTTCCACATGCATGTTTTAGCTGAAGGAAGAATACCTTAAACCTGGAGAGTTGAGACCCGTGGAATGGGTACCATGCAATATGACTTCAAAGGGTCTTCATTTGCTCACCGAACCTCTCCAATCCTATCACTGCTGCGTTTATGCCCCTGTACACACACTTGATTCTCTTTCAGAGACATAGCAATCCATAGGTTTTAAGATACTTCCTAGTCAGGTACACTCTTAGGCATTTAATATGGGGTGTTGAGTCCATTTCGTTGACCAAGGAGTAGCTCTTGTCTATTCCATATTTGGCTTAAGGAACTTTATCTGTGCTCATTTCAATCTCTGGTTTTATGCAGCACCCCAACTCACCTTTCCCCTTAAGCAAGCATAAGTTGGTTTTCTAAATTTGAGACCCTGTTCTGTTTTGTAATTCAGTTCCTGTGTAGCCAAGGTTACATTCCGTGTATTAGTGATATCTTATGATGTTTCTTTTCCTGTGTGACTTATTTCAGTTAGAATCATCATACCTGAATCCACTCATTATGCTGCTACGGGCCTGATGACATAGATTTCATTGCTGAGTGATACTGCATTGTACGTAAGTACCACAACTTCTTTATCCATTTTTCACTTTCTGCGATATTGAACTTGTACCGTAAACCAGGTTCTTGTAAACAGAGCCGTCCCAACCTTTGGGGTGGCTGTGTCTTTTGATTTTAATTTCCCTAAGCTATAGGACCATAAGTGGAAGTGCCCTAGGCTCTGTTGCTTTGTTTTTTAGATGTTTCAGGAAACACCATACACTTCTCCCGAGTGGCTGTTGGCAATTTACATCCCGCCCATCAGCATAACAAGGCTCCCAGTTCTCCATGGCCTGTCCTGCCTTTCTGGATTTTACACTTTTTCAGATGGCCCTTTTGACCGGGGGGAAGTGAGACTTCATTGTAGTGCAGATTTCCTTTGCAAGCTTGCTTGGTTGGCCAAAAAGGGCGTATGCGTTTTTTCCTGAATATATTCAGGAAAAAACGCATACGCCCTTTTTGGCCAAGTGCATCATTGTGGACGTTCTGCCTCTTTTCCTATGCTTTCAATGCAATTCCAGTCTACCTCCTGAAATCGGTTTCCTGCAATTCTGCCCCGCTTTCAAGTCCTCTTGGCAGCCTTACTTCAGTATATTTTTGGACGATAGCTGTCATTTATAACTCTGCAGGTTTGTGAATTACAGTGCCCCTGAGCTCCTTTCTTCAACTCGCTTTCTCGTGAGCTGGCCGCAACACCGCAGGATGGCTTCAGGCCCTAATCTGGTTCCGGCACGGCACGCTGAGCCTTTGGTTAATTCCTCTTCCTGGTGGGAAATGAGAGTTAAATTTGCCCGTCCAGACACCTCCAGCTAGTCTGTCATTGGTTCTCCCTATTCCTGTTCATCTTCCGCAGAAATTGCAAACTGGGCCAAACAGGAGGTTAAAGGCACTGACTCTCCAAGTCGGGAGAGTGTTAGTAAAGCGTCTGGAATGTTGCACCCGAGTACCAGGGGACGAAAACTGAGACATATTGGAACACGTCTCCCGATCACATGGTTGATCATACTCTGGGTTCCACATGCATGTTTTAGCTGAAGGAAGAATACCTTAAACCTGGAGAGTTGAGACCCGTGGAATGGGTACCATGCAATATGACTTCAAAGGGTCTTCATTTGCTCACCGAACCTCTCCAATCCTATCACTGCTGCGTTTATGCCCCTGTACACACACTTGATTCTCTTTCAGAGACATAGCAATCCATAGGTTTTAAGATACTTCCTAGTCAGGTACACTCTTAGGCATTTAATATGGGGTGTTGAGTCCATTTCGTTGAGCAAGGAGTAGCTCTTGTCTATTCCATATTTGGCTTAAGGAACTTTATCTGTGCTCATTTCAATCTCTGGTTTTATGCAGCACCCCAACTCACCTTTCCCCTTAAGCAAGCATAAGTTGGTTTTCTAAATTTGAGACCCTGTTCTGTTTTGTATTTCAGTTCCTGTGTAGCCAAGGTTACATTCCGTGTATTAGTGATATCTTATGATGTTTCTTTTCCTGTGTGACTTATTTCAGTTAGAATCATCGTACCTGAATCCACTCATTATGCTGCTACGGGCCTGATGACATAGATTTCATTGCTGAGTGATACTGCATTGTACGTAAGTACCACAACTTCTTTATCCATTTTTCACTTTCTGCGATATTGAACTTGTACCGTAAACCAGGTTCTTGTAAACAGAGCCGTCCCAACCTTTGGGGTGGCTGTGTCTTTAGATTTTAATTTCCCTAAGCTATAGGACCATAAGTGGAAGTGCCCTAGGCTCTGTTGCTTTGTTTTTTAGATGTTTCAGGAAACACCATACACTTCTCCCGAGTGGCTGTTGGCAATTTACATCCCGCCCATCAGCATAACAAGGCTCCCAGTTCTCCATGGCCTGTCCTGCCTTTCTGGATTTTACACTTTTTTCAGATGGCCCTTTTGACCGGGGGGAAGTGAGACTTCATTGTAGTGCAGATTTCCTTTGCAAGCTTGCTTGGTTGGCCAAAAAGGGCGTATGCGTTTTTTCCTGAATATATTCAGGAAAAGACGCATACGCCCTTTTTGGCCAAGTGCATCATTGTGGACGTTCTGCCTCTTTTCCTATGCTTTAAATGCAATTCCAGTCTACCTCCTGAAATCGGTTTCCTGCAATTCTGCCCCGCTTTCAAGTCCTCTTGGCAGCCTTACTTCAGTATATTTTTGGACGATAGCTGTCATTTATAACTCTGCAGGTTTGTGAATTACAGTGCCCCTGAGCTCCTTTCTTCAAGTCGCTTTCTCGTGAGCTGGCCGCAACACCGCAGGATGGCTTCAGGCCCTAATCTGGTTCCGGCACGGCACGCTGAGCCTTTGGTTAATTCCTCTTCCTGGTGGGAAATGAGAGTTAAATTTGCCCGTCCAGACACCTCCAGCTAGTCTGTCATTGGTTCTCCCTATTCCTGTTCATCTTCCGCAGAAATTGCAAACTGGGCCAAACAGGAGGTTAAAGGCACTGACTCTCCAAGTCGGGAGAGTGTTAGTAAAGCGTCTGGAATGTTGCACCCGAGTACCAGGGGACGAAAACTGAGACATATTGGAACACGTCTCCCGATCACACGGTTGATCATACTCTGGGTTCCACATGCATGTTTTAGCTGAAGGAAGAATACCTTAAACCTGGAGAGTTGAGACCCGTGGAATGGGTACCATGCAATATGACTTCAAAGGGTCTTCATTTGCTCACCGAACCTCTCCAATCCTATCACTGCTGCGTTTATGCCCCTGTACACACACTTGATTCTCTTTCAGAGACATAGCAATCCATAGGTTTTAAGATACTTCCTAGTCAGGTACACTCTTAGGCATTTAATATGGGGTGTTGAGTCCATTTCGTTGAGCAAGGAGTAGCTCTTGTCTATTCCATATTTGGCTTAAGGAACATTATCTGTGCTCATTTCAATCTCTGGTTTTATGCAGCACCCCAACTCACCTTTCCCCTTAAGCAAGCATAAGTTGGTTTTCTAAATTTGAGACCCTGTTCTGTTTTGTAATTCAGTTCCTGTGTAGCCAAGGTTACATTCCGTGTATTAGTGATATCTTATGATGTTTCCTTTACTGTGTGACTTATTTCAGTTAGAATCATCGTACCTGAATCCACTCATTATGCTGCTACGGGCCTGATGACATAGATTTCATTGCTGAGTGATACTGCATTGTACGTAAGTACCACAACTTCTTTATCCATTTTTCACTTTCTGCGATATTGAACTTGTACCGTAAACCAGGTTCTTGTAAACAGAGCCGTCCCAACCTTTGTGGTGGCTGTGTCTTTTTTATTTTAATTTCCCTAAGCTATAGGACCATAAGTGGAAGTGCCCTAGGCTCTGTTGCTTTGTTTTTTAGATGTTTCAGGAAACACCATACACCTCTCCCGAGTGGCTGTTGGCAATTTACATCCCGCCCATCAGCATAACAAGGCTCCCAGTTCTCCATGGCCTGTCCTGCCTTTCTGGATTTTACACTTTTTTCAGATGGCCCTTTTGACCGGGGGGAAGTGAGACTTCATTGTAGTGCAGATTTCCTTTGCAAGCTTGCTTGGTTGGCCAAAAAGGGCGTATGCGTTTTTTCCTGAATATATTCAGGAAAAAACGCATACGCCCTTTTTGGCCAAGTGCATCATTGTGGACGTTCTGCCTCTTTTCCTATGCTTTAAATGCAATTCCAGTCTACCTCCTGAAATCGGTTTCCTGCAATTCTGCCCCGCTTTCAAGTCCTCTTGGCAGCCTTACTTCAGTATATTTTTGGACGATAGCTGTCATTTATAACTCTGCAGGTTTGTGAATTACAGTGCCCCTGAGCTCCTTTCTTCAACTCGCTTTCTCGTGAGCTGGCCGCAACCCCGCAGGATGGCTTCAGGCCCTAATCTGGTTCCGGCACGGCACGCTGAGCCTTTGGTTAATTCCTCTTCCTGGTTGGAAATGAGAGTTAAATTTGCCCGTCCAGACACCTCCAGCTAGTCTCTCATTGGTTCTCCCTATCCCTGTTCATCTTCCGCAGAAATTGCAAACTGGGCCAAACAGGAGGTTAAAGGCACTGACTCTCCAAGTCGGGAGAGTGTTAGTAAAGCGTCTGGAATGTTGCACCCGAGTACCAGGGGACGAAAACTGAGACATACTGGAACACGTCTCCCGATCACACGGTTGATCATACTCTGGGTTCCACATGCATGTTTTAGCTGAAGGAAGAATACCTTAAACCTGGAGAGTTGAGACCCGTGGAATGGGTACCATGCAATATGACTTCAAAGGGTCTTCATTTGCTCACCGAACCTCTCCAATCCTATCACTGCTGCGTTTATGCCCCTGTACACACACTTGATTCTCTTTCAGAGACATAGCAATCCATAGGTTTTAAGATACTTCCTAGTCAGGTACACTCTTAGGCATTTAATATGGGGTGTTGAGTCCATTTCGTTGACCAAGGAGTAGCTCTTGTCTATTCCATATTTGGCTTAAGGAACTTTATCTGTGCTCATTTCAATCTCTGGTTTTATGCAGCACCCCAACTCACCTTTCCCCTTAAGCAAGCATAAGTTGGTTTTCTAAATTTGAGACCCTGTTCTGTTTTGTAATTCAGTTCCTGTGTAGCCAAGGTTACATTCCGTGTATTAGTGATATCTTATGATGTTTCTTTTCCTGTGTGACTTATTTCAGTTAGAATCATCATACCTGAATCCACTCATTATGCTGCTACGGGCCTGATGACATAGATTTCATTGCTGAGTGATACAGCATTGTACGTAAGTACCACAACTTCTTTATCCATTTTTCACTTTCTGCGATATTGAACTTGTACCGTAAACCAGGTTCTTGTAAACAGAGCCGTCCCAACCTTTGGGGTGGCTGTGTCTTTTGATTTTAATTTCCCTAAGCTATAGGACCATAAGTGGAAGTGCCCTAGGCTCTGTTGCTTTGTTTTTTAGATGTTTCAGGAAACACCATACACTTCTCCCGAGTGGCTGTTGGCAATTTACATCCCGCCCATCAGCATAACAAGGCTCCCAGTTCTCCATGGCCTGTCCTGCCTTTCTGGATTTTACACTTTTTTCAGATGGCCCTTTTGACTGGGGGGAAGTGAGACTTCATTGTAGTGCAGATTTCCTTTGCAAGCTTGCTTGGTTGGCCAAAAAGGGCGTATGCGTTTTTTCCTGAATATATTCAGGAAAAAACGCATACGCCCTTTTTGGCCAAGTGCATCATTGTGGACGTTCTGCCTCTTTTCCTATGCTTTAAATGCAATTCCAGTCTACCTCCTGAAATCGGTTTCCTGCAATTCTGCCCCGCTTTCAAGTCCTCTTGGCAGCCTTACTTCAGTATATTTTTGGACGATAGCTGTCATTTATAACTCTGCAGGTTTGTGAATTACAGTGCCCCTGAGCTCCTTTCTTCAAGTCGCTTTCTCGTGAGCTGGCCGCAACCCCGCAGGATGGCTTCAGGCCCTAATCTGGTTCCGGCACGGCACGCTGAGCCTTTGGTTAATTCCTCTTCCTGGTGCGAAATGAGAGTTAAATTTGCCCGTCCAGACACCTCCAGCTAGTCTGTCATTGGTTCTCCCTATTCCTGTTCATCTTCCGCAGAAATTGCAAACTGGGCCAAACAGGAGGTTAAAGGCACTGACTCTCCAAGTCGGGAGAGTGTTAGTAAAGCGTCTGGAATGTTGCACCCGAGTACCAGGGGACGAAAACTGAGACATATTGGAACACGTCTCCCGATCACACGGTTGATCATACTCTGGGTTCCACATGCATGTTTTAGCTGAAGGAAGAATACCTTAAACCTGGAGAGTTGAGACCCGTGGAATGGGTACCATGCAATATGACTTCAAAGGGTCTTCATTTGCTCACCGAACCTCTCCAATCCTATCACTGCTGCGTTTATGCCCCTGTACACACACTTGATTCTCTTTCAGAGACATAGCAATCCATAGGTCTTAAGATACTTCCTAGTCAGGTACACTCTTAGGCATTTAATATGGGGTGTTGAGTCCATTTCGTTGAGCAAGGAGTAGCTCTTGTCTATTCCATATTTGGCTTAAGGAACTTTATCTGTGCTCATTTCAATCTCTGGTTTTATGCAGCACCCCAACTCACCTTCCCCTTAAGCAAGCATAAGTTGGTTTTCTAAATTTGAGACCCTGTTCTGTTTTGTAATTCATTTCCTGTGTAGCCAAGGTTACATTCCGTGTATTAGTGATATCTTATGATGTTTCTTTTCCTGTGTGACTTATTTCAGTTAGAATCATCGTACCTGAATCCACTCATTATGCTGCTACGGGCCTGATGACATAGATTTCATTGCTGAGTGATACTGCATTGTACGTAAGTACCACAACTTCTTTATCCATTTTTCACTTTCTGCGATATTGAACTTGTACCATAAACCAGGTTCTTGTAAACAGAGCCGTCCCAACCTTTGGGGTGGCTGTGTCTTTTTGATTTTAATTTCCCTAAGCTATAGGACCATAAGTGGAAGTGCCCTAGGCTCTGTTGCTTTGTTTTTTAGATGTTTCAGGAAACACCATACACTTCTCCCGAGTGGCTGTTGGCAATTTACATCCCGCCCATCAGCATAACAAGGCTCCCAGTTCTCCATGGCCTGTCCTGCCTTTCTGGATTTTACACTTTTTCAGATGGCCCTTTTGACCGGGGGGAAGTGAGACTTCATTGTAGTGCAGATTTCCTTTGCAAGCTTGCTTGGTTGGCCAAAAAGGGCGTATGCGTTTTTTCCTGAATATATTCAGGAAAAAACGCATACGCCCTTTTTGGCCAAGTGCATCATTGTGGACGTTCTGCCTCTTTTCCTATGCTTTCAATGCAATTCCAGTCTACCTCCTGAAATCGGTTTCCTGCAATTCTGCCCCGCTTTCAAGTCCTCTTGGCAGCCTTACTTCAGTATATTTTTGGACGATAGCTGTCATTTATAACTCTGCAGGTTTGTGAATTACAGTGCCCCTGAGCTCCTTTCTTCAACTCGCTTTCTCGTGAGCTGGCCGCAACACCGCAGGATGGCTTCAGGCCCTAATCTGGTTCCGGCACGGCACGCTGAGCCTTTGGTTAATTCCTCTTCCTGGTGGGAAATGAGAGTTAAATTTGCCCGTCCAGACACCTCCAGCTAGTCTGTCATTGGTTCTCCCTATTCCTGTTCATCTTCCGCAGAAATTGCAAACTGGGCCAAACAGGAGGTTAAAGGCACTGACTCTCCAAGTCGGGAGAGTGTTAGTAAAGCGTCTGGAATGTTGCACCCGAGTACCAGGGGACGAAAACTGAGACATATTGGAACACGTCTCCCGATCACATGGTTGATCATACTCTGGGTTCCACATGCATGTTTTAGCTGAAGGAAGAATACCTTAAACCTGGAGAGTTGAGACCCGTGGAATGGGTACCATGCAATATGACTTCAAAGGGTCTTCATTTGCTCACCGAACCTCTCCAATCCTATCACTGCTGCGTTTATGCCCCTGTACACACACTTGATTCTCTTTCAGAGACATAGCAATCCATAGGTTTTAAGATACTTCCTAGTCAGGTACACTCTTAGGCATTTAATATGGGGTGTTGAGTCCATTTCGTTGAGCAAGGAGTAGCTCTTGTCTATTCCATATTTGGCTTAAGGAACTTTCTCTGTGCTCATTTCAATCTCTGGTTTTATGCAGCACCCCAACTCACCTTTCCCCTTAAGCAAGCATAAGTTGGTTTTCTAAATTTGAGACCCTGTTCTGTTTTGTATTTCAGTTCCTGTGTAGCCAAGGTTACATTCCGTGTATTAGTGATATCTTATGATGTTTCTTTTCCTGTGTGACTTATTTCAGTTAGAATCATCATACCTGAATCCACTCATTATGCTGCTACGGGCCTGATGACATAGATTTCATTGCTGAGTGATACTGCATTGTACGTAAGTACCACAACTTCTTTATCCATTTTTCACTTTCTGCGATATTGAACTTGTACCGTAAACCAGGTTCTTGTAAACAGAGCCGTCCCAACCTTTGGGGTGGCTGTGTCTTTTTGATTTTAATTTCCCTAAGCTATAGGACCATAAGTGGAAGTGCCCTAGGCTCTGTTGCTTTGTTTTTTAGCTGTTTCAGGAAACACCATACACTTCTCCCGAGTGGCTGTTGGCAATTGACATCCCGCCCATCAGCATAACAAGGCTCCCAGTTCTCCATGGCCTGTCCTGCCTTTCTGGATTTTACACTTTTTTCAGATGGCCCTTTTGACCGGGGGGAAGTGAGACTTCATTGTAGTGCAGATTTCCTTTGCAAGCTTGCTTGGTTGGCCAAAAAGGGCATATGCGTTTTTTCCTGAATATATTCAGGAAAAAACGCATACGCTCTTTTTGGCCAAGTGCATCATTGTGGACGTTCTGCCTCTTTTCCTATGCTTTAAATGCAATTCCAGTCTACCTCCTGAAATCGGTTTCCTGCAATTCTGCCCCGCTTTCAAGTCCTCTTGGCAGCCTTACTTCAGTATATTTTTGGACGATAGCTGTCATTTATAACTCTGCAGGTTTGTGAATTACAGTGCCCCTGAGCTCCTTTCTTCAACTCGCTTTCTCGTGAGCTGGCCGCAACCCCGCAGGATGGCTTCAGGCCCTAATCTGGTTCCGGCACGGCACGCTGAGCCTTTGGTTAATTCCTCTTCCTGGTGGGAAATGAGAGTTAAATTTGCCCGTCCAGACACCTCCAGCTAGTCTGTCATTGGTTCTGCCTATTCCTGTTCATCTTCCGCGGAAATTGCAAACTGGGCCAAACAGGAGGTTAAAGGCACTGACTCTCCAAGTCGGGAGAGTGTTAGTAAAGCGTCTGGAATGTTGCACCCGAGTACCAGGGGACGAAAACTGAGACATATTGGAACACGTCTCCCGATCACACGGTTGATCATACTCTGGGTTCCACATGCATGTTTTAGCTGAAGGAAGAATACCTTAAACCTGGAGAGTTGAGACCCGTGGAATGGGTACCATGCAATATGACTTCAAAGGGTCTTCATGTGCTCACCGAACCTCTCCAATCCTATCACTGCTGCGTTTATGCCCCTGTACACACACTTGATTCTCTTTCAGAGACATAGCAATCCATAGGTTTTAAGATACTTCCTAGTCAGGTACACTCTTAGGCATTTAATATGGGGTGTTGAGTCCATTTCGTTGAGCAAGGAGTAGCTCTTGTCTATTCCATATTTGGCTTAAGGAACTTTATCTGTGCTCATTTCAATCTCTGGTTTTATGCAGCACCCCAACTCACCTTTCCCCTTAAGCAAGCATAAGTTGGTTTTCTAAATTTGAGACCCTGTTCTGTTTTGTAATTCAGTTCCTGTGTAGCCAAGTTTACATTCCGTGTATTAGTGATATCTTGTGATGTTTCTTTTTCTGTGTGACTTATTTCAGTTAGAATCATCGTACCTGAATCCACTCATTATGCTGCTACGGGCCTGATGACATAGATTTCATTGCTGAGTGATACTGCATTGTACGTAAGTACCACAACTTCTTTATCCATTTTTCACTTTCTGCGATATTGAACTTGTACCGTAAACCAGGTTCTTGTAAACAGAGCCGTCCCAAACTTTGGGGTGGCTGTGTCTTTTGATTTTAATTTCCCTAAGCTATAGGACCATAAGTGGAAGTGCCCTAGGCTCTGTTGCTTTGTTTTTTAGATGTTTCAGGAAACACCATACACTTCTCCCGAGTGGCTCTTGGCAATTTACATCCCGCCCATCAGCATAACAAGGCTCCCAGTTCTCCATGGCCTGTCCTGCCTTTCTGGATTTTACACTTTTTTCAGATGGCCCTTTTGACCGGGGGGAAGTGAGACTTCATTGTAGTGCAGATTTCCTTTGCAAGCTTGCTTGGTTGGCCAAAAAGGGCGTATGCGTTTTTTCCTGAATATATTCAGGAAAAATGCATACGCCCTTTTTGGCCAAGTGCATCATTGTGGACGTTCTGCCTCTTTTCCTATGCTTTCAATGCAATTCCAGTCTACCTCCTGAAATCGGTTTCCTGCAATTCTGCCCCGCTTTCAAGTCCTCTTGGCAGCCTTACTTCAGTATATTTTTGGACGATAGCTGTCATTTATAACTCTGCAGGTTTGTGAATTACAGTGCCCCTGAGCTCCTTTCTTCAACTCGCTTTCTCGTGAGCTGGCCGCAACCCCGCAGGATGGCTTCAGGCCCTAATCTGGTTCCGGCACGGCACGCTGAGCCTTTGGTTAATTCCTCTTCCTGGTTGGAAATGAGAGTTAAATTTGCCCGTCCAGACACCTCCAGCTAGTCTCTCATTGGTTCTCCCTATCCCTGTTCATCTTCCGCAGAAATTGCAAACTGGGCCAAACAGGAGGTTAAAGGCACTGACTCTCCAAGTCGGGAGAGTGTTAGTAAAGCGTCTGGAATGTTGCACCCGAGTACCAGGGGACGAAAACTGAGACATATTGGAACACGTCTCCCGATCACACGGTTGATCATACTCTGGGTTCCACATGCATGTTTTAGCTGAAGGAAGAATACCTTAAACCTGGAGAGTTGAGACCCGTGGAATGGGTACCATGCAATATGACTTCAAAGGGTCTTCATTTGCTCACCGAACCTCTCCAATCCTATCACTGCTGCGTTTATGCCCCTGTACACACACTTGATTCTCTTTCAGAGACATAGCAATCCATAGGTTTTAAGATACTTCCTAGTCAGGTACACTCTTAGGCATTTAATATGGGGTGTTGAGTCCATTTCGTTGACCAAGGAGTAGCTCTTGTCTATTCCATATTTGGCTTAAGGAACTTTATCTGTGCTCATTTCAATCTCTGGTTTTATGCAGCACCCCAACTCACCTTTCCCCTTAAGCAAGCATAAGTTGGTTTTCTAAATTTGAGACCCTGTTCTGTTTTGTAATTCAGTTCCTGTGTAGCCAAGGTTACATTCCGTGTATTAGTGATATCTTATGATGTTTCTTTTCCTGTGTGACTTATTTCAGTTAGAATCATCATACCTGAATCCACTCATTATGCTGCTACGGGCCTGATGACATAGATTTCATTGCTGAGTGATACTGCATTGTACGTAAGTACCACAACTTCTTTATCCATTTTTCACTTTCTGCGATATTGAACTTGTACCGTAAACCAGGTTCTTGTAAACAGAGCCGTCCCAACCTTTGGGGTGGCTGTGTCTTTTGATTTTAATTTCCCTAAGCTATAGGACCATAAGTGGAAGTGCCCTAGGCTCTGTTGCTTTGTTTTTTAGATGTTTCAGGAAACACCATACACTTCTCCCGAGTGGCTGTTGGCAATTTACATCCCGCCCATCAGCATAACAAGGCTCCCAGTTCTCCATGGCCTGTCCTGCCTTTCTGGATTTTACACTTTTTCAGATGGCCCTTTTGACCGGGGGGAAGTGAGACTTCATTGTAGTGCAGATTTCCTTTGCAAGCTTGCTTGGTTGGCCAAAAAGGGCGTATGCGTTTTTTCCTGAATATATTCAGGAAAAGACGCATACACCCTTTTTGGCCAAGTGCATCATTGTGGACGTTCTGCCTCTTTTCCTATGCTTTCAATGCAATTCCAGTCTACCTCCTGAAATCGGTTTCCTGCAATTCTGCCCCGCTTTCAAGTCCTCTTGGCAGCCTTACTTCAGTATATTTTTGGACGATAGCTGTCATTTATAACTCTGCAGGTTTGTGAATTACAGTGCCCCTGAGCTCCTTTCTTCAACTCGCTTTCTCGTGAGCTGGCCGCAACACCGCAGGATGGCTTCAGGCCCTAATCTGGTTCCGGCACGGCACGCTGAGCCTTTGGTTAATTCCTCTTCCTGGTGGGAAATGAGAGTTAAATTTGCCCGTCCAGACACCTCCAGCTAGTCTGTCATTGGTTCTCCCTATTCCTGTTCATCTTCCGCAGAAATTGCAAACTGGGCCAAACAGGAGGTTAAAGGCACTGACTCTCCAAGTCGGGAGAGTGTTAGTAAAGCGTCTGGAATGTTGCACCCGAGTACCAGGGGACGAAAACTGAGACATATTGGAACACGTCTCCCGATCACATGGTTGATCATACTCTGGGTTCCACATGCATGTTTTAGCTGAAGGAAGAATACCTTAAACCTGGAGAGTTGAGACCCGTGGAATGGGTACCATGCAATATGACTTCAAAGGGTCTTCATTTGCTCACCGAACCTCTCCAATCCTATCACTGCTGCGTTTATGCCCCTGTACACACACTTGATTCTCTTTCAGAGACATAGCAATCCATAGGTTTTAAGATACTTCCTAGTCAGGTACACTCTTAGGCATTTAATATGGGGTGTTGAGTCCATTTCGTTGAGCAAGGAGTAGCTCTTGTCTATTCCATATTTGGCTTAAGGAACTTTATCTGTGCTCATTTCAATCTCTGGTTTTATGCAGCACCCCAACTCACCTTTCCCCTTAAGCAAGCATAAGTTGGTTTTCTAAATTTGAGACCCTGTTCTGTTTTGTATTTCAGTTCCTGTGTAGCCAAGGTTACATTCCGTGTATTAGTGATATCTTATGATGTTTCTTTTCCTGTGTGACTTATTTCAGTTAGAATCATCATACCTGAATCCACTCATTATGCTGCTACGGGCCTGATGACATAGATTTCATTGCTGAGTGATACTGCATTGTACGTAAGTACCACAACTTCTTTATCCATTTTTCACTTTCTGCGATATTGAACTTGTACCGTAAACCAGGTTCTTGTAAACAGAGCCGTCCCAACCTTTGGGGTGGCTGTGTCTTTTTGATTTTAATTTCCCTAAGCTATAGGACCATAAGTGGAAGTGCCCTAGGCTCTGTTGCTTTGTTTTTTAGCTGTTTCAGGAAACACCATACACTTCTCCCGAGTGGCTGTTGGCAATTGACATCCCGCCCATCAGCATAACAAGGCTCCCAGTTCTCCATGGCCTGTCCTGCCTTTCTGGATTTTACACTTTTTTCAGATGGCCCTTTTGACCGGGGGGAAGTGAGACTTCATTGTAGTGCAGATTTCCTTTGCAAGCTTGCTTGGTTGGCCAAAAAGGGCATATGCGTTTTTTCCTGAATATATTCAGGAAAAAACGCATACGCTCTTTTTGGCCAAGTGCATCATTGTGGACGTTCTGCCTCTTTTCCTATGCTTTAAATGCAATTCCAGTCTACCTCCTGAAATCGGTTTCCTGCAATTCTGCCCCGCTTTCAAGTCCTCTTGGCAGCCTTACTTCAGTATATTTTTGGACGATAGCTGTCATTTATAACTCTGCAGGTTTGTGAATTACAGTGCCCCTGAGCTCCTTTCTTCAAGTCGCTTTCTCGTGAGCTGGCCGCAACCCCGCAGGATGGCTTCAGGCCCTAATATGGTTCCGGCACGGCACGCTGAGCCTTTGGTTAATTCCTCTTCCTGGTGGGAAATGAGAGTTAAATTTGCCCGTCCAGACACCTCCAGCTAGTCTGTCATTGGTTCTGCCTATTCCTGTTCATCTTCCGCGGAAATTGCAAACTGGGCCAAACAGGAGGTTAAAGGCACTGACTCTCCAAGTCGGGAGAGTGTTAGTAAAGCGTCTGGAATGTTGCACCCGAGTACCAGGGGACGAAAACTGAGACATATTGGAACACGTCTCCCGATCACACGGTTGATCATACTCTGGGTTCCACATGCATGTTTTAGCTGAAGGAAGAATACCTTAAACCTGGAGAGTTGAGACCCGTGGAATGGGTACCATGCAATATGACTTCAAAGGGTCTTC
Source organism: Lagenorhynchus albirostris (assembly GCF_949774975.1). Lineage (NCBI taxonomy): Eukaryota > Metazoa > Chordata > Mammalia > Artiodactyla > Delphinidae > Lagenorhynchus > Lagenorhynchus albirostris. The sequence continues at coordinate 43,566 of NW_026783501.1, forward strand.
ATGTGCTCACCGAACCTCTCCAATCCTATCACTGCTGCGTTTATGCCCCTGTACACACACTTGATTCTCTTTCAGAGACATAGCAATCCATAGGTTTTAAGATACTTCCTAGTCAGGTACACTCTTAGGCATTTAATATGGGGTGTTGAGTCCATTTCGTTGAGCAAGGAGTAGCTCTTGTCTATTCCATATTTGGCTTAAGGAACTTTATCTGTGCTCATTTCAATCTCTGGTTTTATGCAGCACCCCAACTCACCTTTCCCCTTAAGCAAGCATAAGTTGGTTTTCTAAATTTGAGACCCTGTTCTGTTTTGTAATTCAGTTCCTGTGTAGCCAAGTTTACATTCCGTGTATTAGTGATATCTTGTGATGTTTCTTTTTCTGTGTGACTTATTTCAGTTAGAATCATCGTACCTGAATCCACTCATTATGCTGCTACGGGCCTGATGACATAGATTTCATTGCTGAGTGATACTGCATTGTACGTAAGTACCACAACTTCTTTATCCATTTTTCACTTTCTGCGATATTGAACTTGTACCGTAAACCAGGTTCTTGTAAACAGAGCCGTCCCAAACTTTGGGGTGGCTGTGTCTTTTGATTTTAATTTCCCTAAGCTATAGGACCATAAGTGGAAGTGCCCTAGGCTCTGTTGCTTTGTTTTTTAGATGTTTCAGGAAACACCATACACTTCTCCCGAGTGGCTCTTGGCAATTTACATCCCGCCCATCAGCATAACAAGGCTCCCAGTTCTCCATGGCCTGTCCTGCCTTTCTGGATTTTACACTTTTTTCAGATGGCCCTTTTGACCGGGGGGAAGTGAGACTTCATTGTAGTGCAGATTTCCTTTGCAAGCTTGCTTGGTTGGCCAAAAAGGGCGTATGCGTTTTTTCCTGAATATATTCAGGAAAAATGCATACGCCCTTTTTGGCCAAGTGCATCATTGTGGACGTTCTGCCTCTTTTCCTATGCTTTCAATGCAATTCCAGTCTACCTCCTGAAATCGGTTTCCTGCAATTCTGCCCCGCTTTCAAGTCCTCTTGGCAGCCTTACTTCAGTATATTTTTGGACGATAGCTGTCATTTATAACTCTGCAGGTTTGTGAATTACAGTGCCCCTGAGCTCCTTTCTTCAACTCGCTTTCTCGTGAGCTGGCCGCAACCCCGCAGGATGGCTTCAGGCCCTAATCTGGTTCCGGCACGGCACGCTGAGCCTTTGGTTAATTCCTCTTCCTGGTTGGAAATGAGAGTTAAATTTGCCCGTCCAGACACCTCCAGCTAGTCTCTCATTGGTTCTCCCTATCCCTGTTCATCTTCCGCAGAAATTGCAAACTGGGCCAAACAGGAGGTTAAAGGCACTGACTCTCCAAGTCGGGAGAGTGTTAGTAAAGCGTCTGGAATGTTGCACCCGAGTACCAGGGGACGAAAACTGAGACATATTGGAACACGTCTCCCGATCACACGGTTGATCATACTCTGGGTTCCACATGCATGTTTTAGCTGAAGGAAGAATACCTTAAACCTGGAGAGTTGAGACCCGTGGAATGGGTACCATGCAATATGACTTCAAAGGGTCTTCATTTGCTCACCGAACCTCTCCAATCCTATCACTGCTGCGTTTATGCCCCTGTACACACACTTGATTCTCTTTCAGAGACATAGCAATCCATAGGTTTTAAGATACTTCCTAGTCAGGTACACTCTTAGGCATTTAATATGGGGTGTTGAGTCCATTTCGTTGACCAAGGAGTAGCTCTTGTCTATTCCATATTTGGCTTAAGGAACTTTATCTGTGCTCATTTCAATCTCTGGTTTTATGCAGCACCCCAACTCACCTTTCCCCTTAAGCAAGCATAAGTTGGTTTTCTAAATTTGAGACCCTGTTCTGTTTTGTAATTCAGTTCCTGTGTAGCCAAGGTTACATTCCGTGTATTAGTGATATCTTATGATGTTTCTTTTCCTGTGTGACTTATTTCAGTTAGAATCATCATACCTGAATCCACTCATTATGCTGCTACGGGCCTGATGACATAGATTTCATTGCTGAGTGATACTGCATTGTACGTAAGTACCACAACTTCTTTATCCATTTTTCACTTTCTGCGATATTGAACTTGTACCGTAAACCAGGTTCTTGTAAACAGAGCCGTCCCAACCTTTGGGGTGGCTGTGTCTTTTGATTTTAATTTCCCTAAGCTATAGGACCATAAGTGGAAGTGCCCTAGGCTCTGTTGCTTTGTTTTTTAGATGTTTCAGGAAACACCATACACTTCTCCCGAGTGGCTGTTGGCAATTTACATCCCGCCCATCAGCATAACAAGGCTCCCAGTTCTCCATGGCCTGTCCTGCCTTTCTGGATTTTACACTTTTTCAGATGGCCCTTTTGACCGGGGGGAAGTGAGACTTCATTGTAGTGCAGATTTCCTTTGCAAGCTTGCTTGGTTGGCCAAAAAGGGCGTATGCGTTTTTTCCTGAATATATTCAGGAAAAAACGCATACGCCCTTTTTGGCCAAGTGCATCATTGTGGACGTTCTGCCTCTTTTCCTATGCTTTCAATGCAATTCCAGTCTACCTCCTGAAATCGGTTTCCTGCAATTCTGCCCCGCTTTCAAGTCCTCTTGGCAGCCTTACTTCAGTATATTTTTGGACGATAGCTGTCATTTATAACTCTGCAGGTTTGTGAATTACAGTGCCCCTGAGCTCCTTTCTTCAACTCGCTTTCTCGTGAGCTGGCCGCAACACCGCAGGATGGCTTCAGGCCCTAATCTGGTTCCGGCACGGCACGCTGAGCCTTTGGTTAATTCCTCTTCCTGGTGGGAAATGAGAGTTAAATTTGCCCGTCCAGACACCTCCAGCTAGTCTGTCATTGGTTCTCCCTATTCCTGTTCATCTTCCGCAGAAATTGCAAACTGGGCCAAACAGGAGGTTAAAGGCACTGACTCTCCAAGTCGGGAGAGTGTTAGTAAAGCGTCTGGAATGTTGCACCCGAGTACCAGGGGACGAAAACTGAGACATATTGGAACACGTCTCCCGATCACATGGTTGATCATACTCTGGGTTCCACATGCATGTTTTAGCTGAAGGAAGAATACCTTAAACCTGGAGAGTTGAGACCCGTGGAATGGGTACCATGCAATATGACTTCAAAGGGTCTTCATTTGCTCACCGAACCTCTCCAATCCTATCACTGCTGCGTTTATGCCCCTGTACACACACTTGATTCTCTTTCAGAGACATAGCAATCCATAGGTTTTAAGATACTTCCTAGTCAGGTACACTCTTAGGCATTTAATATGGGGTGTTGAGTCCATTTCGTTGAGCAAGGAGTAGCTCTTGTCTATTCCATATTTGGCTTAAGGAACTTTATCTGTGCTCATTTCAATCTCTGGTTTTATGCAGCACCCCAACTCACCTTTCCCCTTAAGCAAGCATAAGTTGGTTTTCTAAATTTGAGACCCTGTTCTGTTTTGTATTTCAGTTCCTGTGTAGCCAAGGTTACATTCCGTGTATTAGTGATATCTTATGATGTTTCTTTTCCTGTGTGACTTATTTCAGTTAGAATCATCGTACCTGAATCCACTCATTATGCTGCTACGGGCCTGATGACATAGATTTCATTGCTGAGTGATACTGCATTGTACGTAAGTACCACAACTTCTTTATCCATTTTTCACTTTCTGCGATATTGAACTTGTACCGTAAACCAGGTTCTTGTAAACAGAGCCGTCCCAACCTTTGGGGTGGCTGTGTCTTTAGATTTTAATTTCCCTAAGCTATAGGACCATAAGTGGAAGTGCCCTAGGCTCTGTTGCTTTGTTTTTTAGATGTTTCAGGAAACACCATACACTTCTCCCGAGTGGCTGTTGGCAATTTACATCCCGCCCATCAGCATAACAAGGCTCCCAGTTCTCCATGGCCTGTCCTGCCTTTCTGGATTTTACACTTTTTTCAGATGGCCCTTTTGACCGGGGGGAAGTGAGACTTCATTGTAGTGCAGATTTCCTTTGCAAGCTTGCTTGGTTGGCCAAAAAGGGCGTATGCGTTTTTTCCTGAATATATTCAGGAAAAGACGCATACGCCCTTTTTGGCCAAGTGCATCATTGTGGACGTTCTGCCTCTTTTCCTATGCTTTAAATGCAATTCCAGTCTACCTCCTGAAATCGGTTTCCTGCAATTCTGCCCCGCTTTCAAGTCCTCTTGGCAGCCTTACTTCAGTATATTTTTGGACGATAGCTGTCATTTATAACTCTGCAGGTTTGTGAATTACAGTGCCCCTGAGCTCCTTTCTTCAAGTCGCTTTCTCGTGAGCTGGCCGCAACACCGCAGGATGGCTTCAGGCCCTAATCTGGTTCCGGCACGGCACGCTGAGCCTTTGGTTAATTCCTCTTCCTGGTGGGAAATGAGAGTTAAATTTGCCCGTCCAGACACCTCCAGCTAGTCTGTCATTGGTTCTCCCTATTCCTGTTCATCTTCCGCAGAAATTGCAAACTGGGCCAAACAGGAGGTTAAAGGCACTGACTCTCCAAGTCGGGAGAGTGTTAGTAAAGCGTCTGGAATGTTGCACCCGAGTACCAGGGGACGAAAACTGAGACATATTGGAACACGTCTCCCGATCACACGGTTGATCATACTCTGGGTTCCACATGCATGTTTTAGCTGAAGGAAGAATACCTTAAACCTGGAGAGTTGAGACCCGTGGAATGGGTACCATGCAATATGACTTCAAAGGGTCTTCATTTGCTCACCGAACCTCTCCAATCCTATCACTGCTGCGTTTATGCCCCTGTACACACACTTGATTCTCTTTCAGAGACATAGCAATCCATAGGTTTTAAGATACTTCCTAGTCAGGTACACTCTTAGGCATTTAATATGGGGTGTTGAGTCCATTTCGTTGAGCAAGGAGTAGCTCTTGTCTATTCCATATTTGGCTTAAGGAACATTATCTGTGCTCATTTCAATCTCTGGTTTTATGCAGCACCCCAACTCACCTTTCCCCTTAAGCAAGCATAAGTTGGTTTTCTAAATTTGAGACCCTGTTCTGTTTTGTAATTCAGTTCCTGTGTAGCCAAGGTTACATTCCGTGTATTAGTGATATCTTATGATGTTTCCTTTACTGTGTGACTTATTTCAGTTAGAATCATCGTACCTGAATCCACTCATTATGCTGCTACGGGCCTGATGACATAGATTTCATTGCTGAGTGATACTGCATTGTACGTAAGTACCACAACTTCTTTATCCATTTTTCACTTTCTGCGATATTGAACTTGTACCGTAAACCAGGTTCTTGTAAACAGAGCCGTCCCAACCTTTGTGGTGGCTGTGTCTTTTTTATTTTAATTTCCCTAAGCTATAGGACCATAAGTGGAAGTGCCCTAGGCTCTGTTGCTTTGTTTTTTAGATGTTTCAGGAAACACCATACACCTCTCCCGAGTGGCTGTTGGCAATTTACATCCCGCCCATCAGCATAACAAGGCTCCCAGTTCTCCATGGCCTGTCCTGCCTTTCTGGATTTTACACTTTTTTCAGATGGCCCTTTTGACCGGGGGGAAGTGAGACTTCATTGTAGTGCAGATTTCCTTTGCAAGCTTGCTTGGTTGGCCAAAAAGGGCGTATGCGTTTTTTCCTGAATATATTCAGGAAAAAACGCATACGCCCTTTTTGGCCAAGTGCATCATTGTGGACGTTCTGCCTCTTTTCCTATGCTTTAAATGCAATTCCAGTCTACCTCCTGAAATCGGTTTCCTGCAATTCTGCCCCGCTTTCAAGTCCTCTTGGCAGCCTTACTTCAGTATATTTTTGGACGATAGCTGTCATTTATAACTCTGCAGGTTTGTGAATTACAGTGCCCCTGAGCTCCTTTCTTCAACTCGCTTTCTCGTGAGCTGGCCGCAACCCCGCAGGATGGCTTCAGGCCCTAATCTGGTTCCGGCACGGCACGCTGAGCCTTTGGTTAATTCCTCTTCCTGGTTGGAAATGAGAGTTAAATTTGCCCGTCCAGACACCTCCAGCTAGTCTCTCATTGGTTCTCCCTATCCCTGTTCATCTTCCGCAGAAATTGCAAACTGGGCCAAACAGGAGGTTAAAGGCACTGACTCTCCAAGTCGGGAGAGTGTTAGTAAAGCGTCTGGAATGTTGCACCCGAGTACCAGGGGACGAAAACTGAGACATACTGGAACACGTCTCCCGATCACACGGTTGATCATACTCTGGGTTCCACATGCATGTTTTAGCTGAAGGAAGAATACCTTAAACCTGGAGAGTTGAGACCCGTGGAATGGGTACCATGCAATATGACTTCAAAGGGTCTTCATTTGCTCACCGAACCTCTCCAATCCTATCACTGCTGCGTTTATGCCCCTGTACACACACTTGATTCTCTTTCAGAGACATAGCAATCCATAGGTTTTAAGATACTTCCTAGTCAGGTACACTCTTAGGCATTTAATATGGGGTGTTGAGTCCATTTCGTTGACCAAGGAGTAGCTCTTGTCTATTCCATATTTGGCTTAAGGAACTTTATCTGTGCTCATTTCAATCTCTGGTTTTATGCAGCACCCCAACTCACCTTTCCCCTTAAGCAAGCATAAGTTGGTTTTCTAAATTTGAGACCCTGTTCTGTTTTGTAATTCAGTTCCTGTGTAGCCAAGGTTACATTCCGTGTATTAGTGATATCTTATGATGTTTCTTTTCCTGTGTGACTTATTTCAGTTAGAATCATCATACCTGAATCCACTCATTATGCTGCTACGGGCCTGATGACATAGATTTCATTGCTGAGTGATACAGCATTGTACGTAAGTACCACAACTTCTTTATCCATTTTTCACTTTCTGCGATATTGAACTTGTACCGTAAACCAGGTTCTTGTAAACAGAGCCGTCCCAACCTTTGGGGTGGCTGTGTCTTTTGATTTTAATTTCCCTAAGCTATAGGACCATAAGTGGAAGTGCCCTAGGCTCTGTTGCTTTGTTTTTTAGATGTTTCAGGAAACACCATACACTTCTCCCGAGTGGCTGTTGGCAATTTACATCCCGCCCATCAGCATAACAAGGCTCCCAGTTCTCCATGGCCTGTCCTGCCTTTCTGGATTTTACACTTTTTTCAGATGGCCCTTTTGACTGGGGGGAAGTGAGACTTCATTGTAGTGCAGATTTCCTTTGCAAGCTTGCTTGGTTGGCCAAAAAGGGCGTATGCGTTTTTTCCTGAATATATTCAGGAAAAAACGCATACGCCCTTTTTGGCCAAGTGCATCATTGTGGACGTTCTGCCTCTTTTCCTATGCTTTAAATGCAATTCCAGTCTACCTCCTGAAATCGGTTTCCTGCAATTCTGCCCCGCTTTCAAGTCCTCTTGGCAGCCTTACTTCAGTATATTTTTGGACGATAGCTGTCATTTATAACTCTGCAGGTTTGTGAATTACAGTGCCCCTGAGCTCCTTTCTTCAAGTCGCTTTCTCGTGAGCTGGCCGCAACCCCGCAGGATGGCTTCAGGCCCTAATCTGGTTCCGGCACGGCACGCTGAGCCTTTGGTTAATTCCTCTTCCTGGTGCGAAATGAGAGTTAAATTTGCCCGTCCAGACACCTCCAGCTAGTCTGTCATTGGTTCTCCCTATTCCTGTTCATCTTCCGCAGAAATTGCAAACTGGGCCAAACAGGAGGTTAAAGGCACTGACTCTCCAAGTCGGGAGAGTGTTAGTAAAGCGTCTGGAATGTTGCACCCGAGTACCAGGGGACGAAAACTGAGACATATTGGAACACGTCTCCCGATCACACGGTTGATCATACTCTGGGTTCCACATGCATGTTTTAGCTGAAGGAAGAATACCTTAAACCTGGAGAGTTGAGACCCGTGGAATGGGTACCATGCAATATGACTTCAAAGGGTCTTCATTTGCTCACCGAACTTCTCCAATCCTATCACTGCTGCGTTTATGCCCCTGTACACACACTTGATTCTCTTCCAGAGACATAGCAATCCATAGGTTTTAAGATACTTCCTAGTCAGGTACACTCTTAGGCATTTAATATGGGGTGTTGAGTCCATTTCGTTGAGCAAGGAGTAGCTCTTGTCTATTCCATATTTGGCTTAAGGAACTTTCTCTGTGCTCATTTCAATCTCTGGTTTTATGCAGCACCCCAACTCACCTTTCCCCTTAAGCAAGCATAAGTTGGTTTTCTAAATTTGAGACCCTGTTCTGTTTTGGAATTCAGTTCCTGTGTAGCCAAGTTTACATTCCATGTATTAGTGATATCTTATGATGTTTCTTTTCCTGTGTGACTTATTTCAGTTAGAATCATCATACCTGAATCCACTCATTATGCTGCTACGGGCCTGATGACATAGATTTCATTGCTGAGTGATACTGCATTGTACGTAAGTACCACAACTTCTTTATCCATTTTTCACTTTCTGCGATATTGAACTTGTACCGTAAACCAGGTTCTTGTAAACAGAGCCGTCCCAACCTTTGGGGCGGCTGTGTCTTTTTGATTTTAATTTCCCTAAGCTATAGGACCATAAGTGGAAGTGCCCTAGGCTCTGTTGCTTTGTTTTTTAGCTGTTTCAGGAAACACCATACACTTCTCCGGAGTGGCTGTTGGCAATTTACATCCCGCCCATCAGCATAACAAGGCTCCCAGTTCTCCATGGCCTGTCCTGCCTTTCTGGATTTTACACTTTTTTCAGATGGCCCTTTTGACCGGGGGGAAGTGAGACTTCATTGTAGTGCAGATTTCCTTTGCAAGCTTGCTTGGTTGGCCAAAAAGGGCGTATGCGTTTTTTCCTGAATATATTCAGGAAAAAACGCATACGCCCTTTTTGGCCAAGTGCATCATTGTGGACGTTCTGCCTCTTTTCCTATGCTTTAAATGCAATTCCAGTCTACCTCCTGAAATCGGTTTCCTGCAATTCTGCCCCGCTTTCAAGTCCTCTTGGCAGCCTTACTTCAGTATATTTTTGGACGATAGCTGTCATTTATAACTCTGCAGGTTTGTGAATTACAGTGCCCCTGAGCTCCTTTCTTCAACTCGCTTCCTCGTGAGCTGTCCGCAACACCGCAGGATGGCTTCAGGCCCTAATCAGGTTCCGGCACGGCACGCTGAGCCTTTGGTTAATTCCTCTTCCTGGTTGGAAATGAGAGTTAAATTTGCCCGTCCAGACACCTCCAGCTAGTCTGTCATTGGTTCTCCCTATCCCTGTTCATCTTCCGCAGAAATTGCAAACTGGGCCAAACCGGAGGTTAAAGGCACTGACTCTCCAAGTCGGGAGAGTGTTAGTAAAGCGTCTGGAATGTTGCACCCGAGTACCAGGGGACGAAAACTGAGACATATTGGAACACGTCTCCCGATCACACGGTTGATCATACTCTGGGTTCCACATGCATGTTTTAGCTGAAGGAAGAATACCTTAAACCTGGAGAGTTGAGACCCGTGGAATGGGTACCATGCAATATGACTTCAAAGGGTCTTCATTTGCTCACCGAACCTCTCCAATCCTATCACTGCTGCGTTTATGCCCCTGTACACACACTTGATTCTCTTTCAGAGACATAGCAATCCATAGGTTTTAAGATACTTCCTAGTCAGGTACACTCTTAGGCATTTAATATGGGGTGTTGAGTCCATTTCGTTGAGCAAGGAGTAGCTCTTGTCTATTCCATATTTGGCTTAAGGAACTTTATCTGTGCTCATTTCAATCTCTGGTTTTATGCAGCACCCCAACTCACCTTTCCCCTTAAGCAAGCATAAGTTGGTTTTCTAAATTTGAGACCCTGTTCTGTTTTGTAATTCAGTTCCTGTGTAGCCAAGGTTACATTCCGTGTATTAGTGATATCTTATGATGTTTCTTTTCCTGTGTGACTTATTTCAGTTAGAATCATCATACCTGAATCCACTCATTATGCTGCTACGGGCCTGATGACATAGATTTCATTGCTGAGTGATACTGCATTGTACGTAAGTACCACAACTTCTTTATCCATTTTTCACTTTCTGCGATATTGAACTTGTACCGTAAACCAGGTTCTTGTAAACAGAGCCGTCCCAACCTTTGGGGTGGCTGTGTCTTTTGATTTTAATTTCCCTAAGCTATAGGACCATAAGTGGAAGTGCCCTAGGCTCTGTTGCTTTGTTTTTTAGATGTTTCAGGAAACACCATACACTTCTCCCGAGTGGCTGTTGGCAATTTACATACCGCCCATCAGCATAACAAGGCTCCCAGTTCTCCATGGCCTGTCCTGCCTTTCTGGATTTTACACTTTTTTCAGATGGCCCTTTAGACCGGGGGGAAGTGAGACTTCATTGTAGTGCAGATTTCCTTTGCAAGCTTGCTTGGTTGGCCAAAAAGGGCGTATGCGTTTTTTCCTGAATATATTCAGGAAAAAACGCATACGCCCTTTTTGGCCAAGTGCATCATTGTGGACGTTCTGCCTCTTTTCCTATGCTTTAAATGCAATTCCAGTCTACCTCCTGAAATCGGTTTCCTGCAATTCTGCCCCGCTTTCAAGTCCTCTTGGCAGCCTTACTTCAGTATATTTTTGGACGATAGCTGTCATTTATAACTCTGCAGGTTTGTGAATTACAGTGCCCCTGAGCTCCTTTCTTCAAGTCGCTTTCTCGTGAGCTGGCCGCAACCCCGCAGGATGGCTTCAGGCCCTAATCTGGTTCCGGCACGGCACGCTGAGCCTTTGGTTAATTCCTCTTCCTGGTGGGAAATGAGAGTTAAATTTGCCCGTCCAGACACCTCCAGCCAGTCTGTCATTGGTTCTGCCTATTCCTGTTCATCTTCCGCGGAAATTGCAAACTGGGCCAAACAGGAGGTTAAAGGCACTGACTCTCCAAGTCGGGAGAGTGTTAGTAAAGCGTCTGGAATGTTGCACCCGAGTACCAGGGGACGAAAACTGAGACATATTGGAACACGTCTCCCGATCACACGGTTGATCATACTCTGGGTTCCACATGCATGTTTTAGCTGAAGGAAGAATACCTTAAACCTGGAGAGTTGAGACCCGTGGAATGGGTACCATGCAATATGACTTCAAAGGGTCTTCATGTGCTCACCGAACCTCTCCAATCCTATCACTGCTGCGTTTATGCCCCTGTACACACACTTGATTCTCTTTCAGAGACATAGCAATCCATAGGTTTTAAGATACTTCCTAGTCAGGTACACTCTTAGGCATTTAATATGGGGTGTTGAGTCCATTTCGTTGAGCAAGGAGTAGCTCTTGTCTATTCCATATTTGGCTTAAGGAACTTTATCTGTGCTCATTTCAATCTCTGGTTTTATGCAGCACCCCAACTCACCTTTCCCCTTAAGCAAGCATAAGTTGGTTTTCTAAATTTGAGACCCTGTTCTGTTTTGTAATTCAGTTCCTGTGTAGCCAAGTTTACATTCCGTGTATTAGTGATATCTTGTGATGTTTCTTTTTCTGTGTGACTTATTTCAGTTAGAATCATCGTACCTGAATCCACTCATTATGCTGCTACGGGCCTGATGACATAGATTTCATTGCTGAGTGATACTGCATTGTACGTAAGTACCACAACTTCTTTATCCATTTTTCACTTTCTGCGATATTGAACTTGTACCGTAAACCAGGTTCTTGTAAACAGAGCCGTCCCAACCTTTGGGGTGGCTGTGTCTTTTGATTTTAATTTCCCTAAGCTATAGGACCATAAGTGGAAGTGCCCTAGGCTCTGTTGCTTTGTTTTTTAGATGTTTCAGGAAACACCATACACTTCTCCCGAGTGGCTCTTGGCAATTTACATCCCGCCCATCAGCATAACAAGGCTCCCAGTTCTCCATGGCCTGTCCTGCCTTTCTGGATTTTACACTTTTTTCAGATGGCCCTTTTGACCGGGGGGAAGTGAGACTTCATTGTAGTGCAGATTTCCTTTGCAAGCTTGCTTGGTTGGCCAAAAAGGGCGTATGCTTTTTTTCCTGAATATATTCAGGAAAAGACGCATACACCCTTTTTGGCCAAGTGCATCATTGTGGACGTTCTGCCTCTTTTCCTATGCTTTAAATGCAATTCCAGTCTACCTCCTGAAATCGGTTTCCTGCAATTCTGCCCCGCTTTCAAGTCCTCTTGGCAGCCTTACTTCAGTATATTTTTGGACGATAGCTGTCATTTATAACTCTGCAGGTTTGTGAATTACAGTGCCCCTGAGCTCCTTTCTTCAAGTCGCTTTCTCGTGAGCTGGCCGCAACACCGCAGGATGGCTTCAGGCCCTAATCTGGTTCCGGCACGGCACGCTGAGCCTTTGGTTAATTCCTCTTCCTGGTGGGAAATGAGAGTTAAATTTGCCCGTCCAGACACCTCCAGCTAGTCTGTCATTGGTTCTCCCTATTCCTGTTCATCTTCCGCAGAAATTGCAAACTGGGCCAAACAGGAGGTTAAAGGCACTGACTCTCCAAGTCGGGAGAGTGTTAGTAAAGCGTCTGGAATGTTGCACCCGAGTACCAGGGGACGAAAACTGAGACATATTGGAACACGTCTCCCGATCACACGGTTGATCATACTCTGGGTTCCACATGCATGTTTTAGCTGAAGGAAGAATACCTTAAACCTGGAGAGTTGAGACCCGTGGAATGGGTACCATGCAATATGACTTCAAAGGGTCTTCATTTGCTCACCGAACCTCTCCAATCCTATCACTGCTGCGTTTATGCCCCTGTACACACACTTGATTCTCTTTCAGAGACATAGCAATCCATAGGTTTTAAGATACTTCCTAGTCAGGTACACTCTTAGGCATTTAATATGGGGTGTTGAGTCCATTTCGTTGAGCAAGGAGTAGCTCTTGTCTATTCCATATTTGGCTTAAGGAACTTTATCTGTGCTCATTTCAATCTCTGGTTTTATGCAGCACCCCAACTCACCTTTCCCCTTAAGCAAGCATAAGTTGGTTTTCTAAATTTGAGACCCTGTTCTGTTTTGTAATTCAGTTCCTGTGTAGCCAAGGTTACATTCCGTGTATTAGTGATATCTTATGATGTTTCTTTTCCTGTGTGACTTATTTCAGTTAGAATCATCATACCTGAATCCACTCATTATGCTGCTACGGGCCTGATGACATAGATTTCATTGCTGAGTGATACTGCATTGTACGTAAGTACCACAACTTCTTTATCCATTTTTCACTTTCTGCGATATTGAACTTGTACCGTAAACCAGGTTCTTGTAAACAGAGCCGTCCCAACCTTTGGGGTGGCTGTGTCTTTTGATTTTAATTTCCCTAAGCTATAGGACCATAAGTGGAAGTGCCCTAGGCTCTGTTGCTTTGTTTTTTAGATGTTTCAGGAAACACCATACACTTCTCCCGAGTGGCTGTTGGCAATTTACATACCGCCCATCAGCATAACAAGGCTCCCAGTTCTCCATGGCCTGTCCTGCCTTTCTGGATTTTACACTTTTTTCAGATGGCCCTTTAGACCGGGGGGAAGTGAGACTTCATTGTAGTGCAGATTTCCTTTGCAAGCTTGCTTGGTTGGCCAAAAAGGGCATATGCGTTTTTTCCTGAATATATTCAGGAAAAAACGCATACGCCCTTTTTGGCCAAGTGCATCATTGTGGACGTTCTGCCTCTTTTCCTATGCTTTAAATGCAATTCCAGTCTACCTCCTGAAATCGGTTTCCTGCAATTCTGCCCCGCTTTCAAGTCCTCTTGGCAGCCTTACTTCAGTATATTTTTGGACGATAGCTGTCATTTATAACTCTGCAGGTTTGTGAATTACAGTGCCCCTGAGCTCCTTTCTTCAAGTCGCTTTCTCGTGAGCTGGCCGCAACCCCGCAGGATGGCTTCAGGCCCTAATCTGGTTCCGGCACGGCACGCTGAGCCTTTGGTTAATTCCTCTTCCTGGTGGGAAATGAGAGTTAAATTTGCCCGTCCAGACACCTCCAGCCAGTCTGTCATTGGTTCTGCCTATTCCTGTTCATCTTCCGCGGAAATTGCAAACTGGGCCAAACAGGAGGTTAAAGGCACTGACTCTCCAAGTCGGGAGAGTGTTAGTAAAGCGTCTGGAATGTTGCACCCGAGTACCAGGGGACGAAAACTGAGACATATTGGAACACGTCTCCCGATCACACGGTTGATCATACTCTGGGTTCCACATGCATGTTTTAGCTGAAGGAAGAATACCTTAAACCTGGAGAGTTGAGACCCGTGGAATGGGTACCATGCAATATGACTTCAAAGGGTCTTCATGTGCTCACCGAACCTCTCCAATCCTATCACTGCTGCGTTTATGCCCCTGTACACACACTTGATTCTCTTTCAGAGACATAGCAATCCATAGGTTTTAAGATACTTCCTAGTCAGGTACACTCTTAGGCATTTAATATGGGGTGTTGAGTCCATTTCGTTGAGCAAGGAGTAGCTCTTGTCTATTCCATATTTGGCTTAAGGAACTTTATCTGTGCTCATTTCAATCTCTGGTTTTATGCAGCACCCCAACTCACCTTTCCCCTTAAGCAAGCATAAGTTGGTTTTCTAAATTTGAGACCCTGTTCTGTTTTGTAATTCAGTTCCTGTGTAGCCAAGTTTACATTCCGTGTATTAGTGATATCTTGTGATGTTTCTTTTTCTGTGTGACTTATTTCAGTTAGAATCATCGTACCTGAATCCACTCATTATGCTGCTACGGGCCTGATGACATAGATTTCATTGCTGAGTGATACTGCATTGTACGTAAGTACCACAACTTCTTTATCCATTTTTCACTTTCTGCGATATTGAACTTGTACCGTAAACCAGGTTCTTGTAAACAGAGCCGTCCCAACCTTTGGGGTGGCTGTGTCTTTTGATTTTAATTTCCCTAAGCTATAGGACCATAAGTGGAAGTGCCCTAGGCTCTGTTGCTTTGTTTTTTAGATGTTTCAGGAAACACCATACACTTCTCCCGAGTGGCTCTTGGCAATTTACATCCCGCCCATCAGCATAACAAGGCTCCCAGTTCTCCATGGCCTGTCCTGCCTTTCTGGATTTTACACTTTTTTCAGATGGCCCTTTTGACCGGGGGGAAGTGAGACTTCATTGTAGTGCAGATTTCCTTTGCAAGCTTGCTTGGTTGGCCAAAAAGGGCGTATGCGTTTTTTCCTGAATATATTCAGGAAAAGACGCATACGCCCTTTTTGGCCAAGTGCATCATTGTGGACGTTCTGCCTCTTTTCCTATGCTTTAAATGCAATTCCAGTCTACCTCCTGAAATCGGTTTCCTGCAATTCTGCCCCGCTTTCAAGTCCTCTTGGCAGCCTTACTTCAGTATATTTTTGGACGATAGCTGTCATTTATAACTCTGCAGGTTTGTGAATTACAGTGCCCCTGAGCTCCTTTCTTCAAGTCGCTTTCTCGTGAGCTGGCCGCAACACCGCAGGATGGCTTCAGGCCCTAATCTGGTTCCGGCACGGCACGCTGAGCCTTTGGTTAATTCCTCTTCCTGGTGGGAAATGAGAGTTAAATTTGCCCGTCCAGACACCTCCAGCTAGTCTGTCATTGGTTCTCCCTATTCCTGTTCATCTTCCGCAGAAATTGCAAACTGGGCCAAACAGGAGGTTAAAGGCACTGACTCTCCAAGTCGGGAGAGTGTTAGTAAAGCGTCTGGAATGTTGCACCCGAGTACCAGGGGACGAAAACTGAGACATATTGGAACACGTCTCCCGATCACACGGTTGATCATACTCTGGGTTCCACATGCATGTTTTAGCTGAAGGAAGAATACCTTAAACCTGGAGAGTTGAGACCCGTGGAATGGGTACCATGCAATATGACTTCAAAGGGTCTTCATTTGCTCACCGAACCTCTCCAATCCTATCACTGCTGCGTTTATGCCCCTGTACACACACTTGATTCTCTTTCAGAGACATAGCAATCCATAGGTTTTAAGATACTTCCTAGTCAGGTACACTCTTAGGCATTTAATATGGGGTGTTGAGTCCATTTCGTTGAGCAAGGAGTAGCTCTTGTCTATTCCATATTTGGCTTAAGGAACATTATCTGTGCTCATTTCAATCTCTGGTTTTATGCAGCACCCCAACTCACCTTTCCCCTTAAGCAAGCATAAGTTGGTTTTCTAAATTTGAGACCCTGTTCTGTTTTGTAATTCAGTTCCTGTGTAGCCAAGGTTACATTCCGTGTATTAGTGATATCTTATGATGTTTCTTTTCCTGTGTGACTTATTTCAGTTAGAATCATCGTACCTGAATCCACTCATTATGCTGCTACGGGCCTGATGACATAGATTTCATTGCTGAGTGATACTGCATTGTACGTAAGTACCACAACTTCTTTATCCATTTTTCACTTTCTGCGATATTGAACTTGTACCATAAACCAGGTTCTTGTAAACAGAGCCGTCCCAACCTTTGGGGTGGCTGTGTCTTTTTGATTTTAATTTCCCTAAGCTATAGGACCATAAGTGGAAGTGCCCTAGGCTCTGTTGCTTTGTTTTTTAGATGTTTCAGGAAACACCATACACTTCTCCCGAGTGGCTGTTGGCAATTTACATCCCGCCCATCAGCATAACAAGGCTCCCAGTTCTCCATGGCCTGTCCTGCCTTTCTGGATTTTACACTTTTTCAGATGGCCCTTTTGACCGGGGGGAAGTGAGACTTCATTGTAGTGCAGATTTCCTTTGCAAGCTTGCTTGGTTGGCCAAAAAGGGCGTATGCGTTTTTTCCTGAATATATTCAGGAAAAAACGCATACGCCCTTTTTGGCCAAGTGCATCATTGTGGACGTTCTGCCTCTTTTCCTATGCTTTAAATGCAATTCCAGTCTACCTCCTGAAATCGGTTTCCTGCAATTCTGCCCCGCTTTCAAGTCCTCTTGGCAGCCTTACTTCAGTATATTTTTGGACGATAGCTGTCATTTATAACTCTGCAGGTTTGTGAATTACAGTGCCCCTGAGCTCCTTTCTTCAACTCGCTTTCTCGTGAGCTGGCCGCAACCCCGCAGGATGGCTTCAGGCCCTAATCTGGTTCCGGCACGGCACGCTGAGCCTTTGGTTAATTCCTCTTCCTGGTGGGAAATGAGAGTTAAATTTGCCCGTCCAGACACCTCCAGCTAGTCTGTCATTGGTTCTCCCTATTCCTGTTCATCTTCCGCAGAAATTGCAAACTGGGCCAAACAGGAGGTTAAAGGCACTGACTCTCCAAGTCGGGAGAGTGTTAGTAAAGCGTCTGGAATGTTGCACCCGAGTACCAGGGGACGAAAACTGAGACATATTGGAACACGTCTCCCGATCACATGGTTGATCATACTCTGGGTTCCACATGCATGTTTTAGCTGAAGGAAGAATACCTTAAACCTGGAGAGTTGAGACCCGTGGAATGGGTACCATGCAATATGACTTCAAAGGGTCTTCATTTGCTCACCGAACCTCTCCAATCCTATCACTGCTGCGTTTATGCCCCTGTACACACACTTGATTCTCTTTCAGAGACATAGCAATCCATAGGTTTTAAGATACTTCCTAGTCAGGTACACTCTTAGGCATTTAATATGGGGTGTTGAGTCCATTTCGTTGAGCAAGGAGTAGCTCTTGTCTATTCCATATTTGGCTTAAGGAACTTTATCTGTGCTCATTTCAATCTCTGGTTTTATGCAGCACCCCAACTCACCTTTCCCCTTAAGCAAGCATAAGTTGGTTTTCTAAATTTGAGACCCTGTTCTGTTTTGTATTTCAGTTCCTGTGTAGCCAAGGTTACATTCCGTGTATTAGTGATATCTTATGATGTTTCTTTTCCTGTGTGACTTATTTCAGTTAGAATCATCATACCTGAATCCACTCATTATGCTGCTACGGGCCTGATGACATAGATTTCATTGCTGAGTGATACTGCATTGTACGTAAGTACCACAACTTCTTTATCCATTTTTCACTTTCTGCGATATTGAACTTGTACCGTAAACCAGGTTCTTGTAAACAGAGCCGTCCCAACCTTTGGGGTGGCTGTGTCTTTTTGATTTTAATTTCCCTAAGCTATAGGACCATAAGTGGAAGTGCCCTAGGCTCTGTTGCTTTGTTTTTTAGCTGTTTCAGGAAACACCATACACTTCTCCCGAGTGGCTGTTGGCAATTTACATCCCGCCCATCAGCATAACAAGGCTCCCAGTTCTCCATGGCCTGTCCTGCCTTTCTGGATTTTACACTTTTTTCAGATGGCCCTTTTGACCGGGGGGAAGTGAGACTTCATTGTAGTGCAGATTTCCTTTGCAAGCTTGCTTGGTTGGCCAAAAAGGGCGTATGCGTTTTTTCCTGAATATATTCAGGAAAAAACGCATACGCCCTTTTTGGCCAAGTGCATCATTGTGGACGTTCTGCCTCTTTTCCTATGCTTTAAATGCAATTCCAGTCTACCTCCTGAAATCGGTTTCCTGCAATTCTGCCCCGCTTTCAAGTCCTCTTGGCAGCCTTACTTCAGTATATTTTTGGACGATAGCTGTCATTTATAACTCTGCAGGTTTGTGAATTACAGTGCCCCTGAGCTCCTTTCTTCAAGTCGCTTTCTCGTGAGCTGGCCGCAACCCCGCAGGATGGCTTCAGGCCCTAATCTGGTTCCGGCACGGCACGCTGAGCCTTTGGTTAATTCCTCTTCCTGGTGGGAAATGAGAGTTAAATTTGCCCGTCCAGACACCTCCAGCTAGTCTGTCATTGGTTCTGCCTATTCCTGTTGATCTTCCGCGGAAATTGCAAACTGGGCCAAACAGGAGGTTAAAGGCACTGACTCTCCAAGTCGGGAGAGTGTTAGTAAAGCGTCTGGAATGTTGCACCCGAGTACCAGGGGACGAAAACTGAGACATATTGGAACACGTCTCCCGATCACACGGTTGATCATACTCTGGGTTCCACATGCATGTTTTAGCTGAAGGAAGAATACCTTAAACCTGGAGAGTTGAGACCCGTGGAATGGGTACCATGCAATATGACTTCAAAGGGTCTTCATGTGCTCACCGAACCTCTCCAATCCTATCACTGCTGCGTTTATGCCCCTGTACACACACTTGATTCTCTTTCAGAGACATAGCAATCCATAGGTTTTAAGATACTTCCTAGTCAGGTACACTCTTAGGCATTTAATATGGGGTGTTGAGTCCATTTCGTTGAGCAAGGAGTAGCTCTTGTCTATTCCATATTTGGCTTAAGGAACATTATCTGTGCTCATTTCAATCTCTGGTTTTATGCAGCACCCCAACTCACCTTTCCCCTTAAGCAAGCATAAGTTGGTTTTCTAAATTTGAGACCCTGTTCTGTTTTGTAATTCAGTTCCTGTGTAGCCAAGGTTACATTCCGTGTATTAGTGATATCTTATGATGTTTCTTTTCCTGTGTGACTTATTTCAGTTAGAATCATCGTACCTGAATCCACTCATTATGCTGCTACGGGCCTGATGACATAGATTTCATTGCTGAGTGATACTGCATTGTACGTAAGTACCACAACTTCTTTATCCATTTTTCACTTTCTGCGATATTGAACTTGTACCATAAACCAGGTTCTTGTAAACAGAGCCGTCCCAACCTTTGGGGTGGCTGTGTCTTTTTGATTTTAATTTCCCTAAGCTATAGGACCATAAGTGGAAGTGCCCTAGGCTCTGTTGCTTTGTTTTTTAGATGTTTCAGGAAACACCATACACTTCTCCCGAGTGGCTGTTGGCAATTTACATCCCGCCCATCAGCATAACAAGGCTCCCAGTTCTCCATGGCCTGTCCTGCCTTTCTGGATTTTACACTTTTTCAGATGGCCCTTTTGACCGGGGGGAAGTGAGACTTCATTGTAGTGCAGATTTCCTTTGCAAGCTTGCTTGGTTGGCCAAAAAGGGCGTATGCGTTTTTTCCTGAATATATTCAGGAAAAAACGCATACGCCCTTTTTGGCCAAGTGCATCATTGTGGACGTTCTGCCTCTTTTCCTATGCTTTAAATGCAATTCCAGTCTACCTCCTGAAATCGGTTTCCTGCAATTCTGCCCCGCTTTCAAGTCCTCTTGGCAGCCTTACTTCAGTATATTTTTGGACGATAGCTGTCATTTATAACTCTGCAGGTTTGTGAATTACAGTGCCCCTGAGCTCCTTTCTTCAACTCGCTTTCTCGTGAGCTGGCCGCAACACCGCAGGATGGCTTCAGGCCCTAATCTGGTTCCGGCACGGCACGCTGAGCCTTTGGTTAATTCCTCTTCCTGGTGGGAAATGAGAGTTAAATTTGCCCGTCCAGACACCTCCAGCTAGTCTGTCATTGGTTCTCCCTATTCCTGTTCATCTTCCGCAGAAATTGCAAACTGGGCCAAACAGGAGGTTAAAGGCACTGACTCTCCAAGTCGGGAGAGTGTTAGTAAAGCGTCTGGAATGTTGCACCCGAGTACCAGGGGACGAAAACTGAGACATATTGGAACACGTCTCCCGATCACATGGTTGATCATACTCTGGGTTCCACATGCATGTTTTAGCTGAAGGAAGAATACCTTAAACCTGGAGAGTTGAGACCCGTGGAATGGGTACCATGCAATATGACTTCAAAGGGTCTTCATTTGCTCACCGAACCTCTCCAATCCTATCACTGCTGCGTTTATGCCCCTGTACACACACTTGATTCTCTTTCAGAGACATAGCAATCCATAGGTTTTAAGATACTTCCTAGTCAGGTACACTCTTAGGCATTTAATATGGGGTGTTGAGTCCATTTCGTTGAGCAAGGAGTAGCTCTTGTCTATTCCATATTTGGCTTAAGGAACTTTATCTGTGCTCATTTCAATCTCTGGTTTTATGCAGCACCCCAACTCACCTTTCCCCTTAAGCAAGCATAAGTTGGTTTTCTAAATTTGAGACCCTGTTCTGTTTTGTATTTCAGTTCCTGTGTAGCCAAGGTTACATTCCGTGTATTAGTGATATCTTATGATGTTTCTTTTCCTGTGTGACTTATTTCAGTTAGAATCATCATACCTGAATCCACTCATTATGCTGCTACGGGCCTGATGACATAGATTTCATTGCTGAGTGATACTGCATTGTACGTAAGTACCACAACTTCTTTATCCATTTTTCACTTTCTGCGATATTGAACTTGTACCGTAAACCAGGTTCTTGTAAACAGAGCCGTCCCAACCTTTGGGGTGGCTGTGTCTTTTTGATTTTAATTTCCCTAAGCTATAGGACCATAAGTGGAAGTGCCCTAGGCTCTGTTGCTTTGTTTTTTAGCTGTTTCAGGAAACACCATACACTTCTCCCGAGTGGCTGTTGGCAATTTACATCCCGCCCATCAGCATAACAAGGCTCCCAGTTCTCCATGGCCTGTCCTGCCTTTCTGGATTTTACACTTTTTTCAGATGGCCCTTTTGACCGGGGGGAAGTGAGACTTCATTGTAGTGCAGATTTCCTTTGCAAGCTTGCTTGGTTGGCCAAAAAGGGCGTATGCGTTTTTTCCTGAATATATTCAGGAAAAAACGCATACGCCCTTTTTGGCCAAGTGCATCATTGTGGACGTTCTGCCTCTTTTCCTATGCTTTAAATGCAATTCCAGTCTACCTCCTGAAATCGGTTTCCTGCAATTCTGCCCCGCTTTCAAGTCCTCTTGGCAGCCTTACTTCAGTATATTTTTGGACGATAGCTGTCATTTATAACTCTGCAGGTTTGTGAATTACAGTGCCCCTGAGCTCCTTTCTTCAAGTCGCTTTCTCGTGAGCTGGCCGCAACCCCGCAGGATGGCTTCAGGCCCTAATCTGGTTCCGGCACGGCACGCTGAGCCTTTGGTTAATTCCTCTTCCTGGTGGGAAATGAGAGTTAAATTTGCCCGTCCAGACACCTCCAGCTAGTCTGTCATTGGTTCTGCCTATTCCTGTTCATCTTCCGCGGAAATTGCAAACTGGGCCAAACAGGAGGTTAAAGGCACTGACTCTCCAAGTCGGGAGAGTGTTAGTAAAGCGTCTGGAATGTTGCACCCGAGTACCAGGGGACGAAAACTGAGACATATTGGAACACGTCTCCCGATCACACGGTTGATCATACTCTGGGTTCCACATGCATGTTTTAGCTGAAGGAAGAATACCTTAAACCTGGAGAGTTGAGACCCGTGGAATGGGTACCATGCAATATGACTTCAAAGGGTCTTCATGTGCTCACCGAACCTCTCCAATCCTATCACTGCTGCGTTTATGCCCCTGTACACACACTTGATTCTCTTTCAGAGACATAGCAATCCATAGGTTTTAAGATACTTCCTAGTCAGGTACACTCTTAGGCATTTAATATGGGGTGTTGAGTCCATTTCGTTGAGCAAGGAGTAGCTCTTGTCTATTCCATATTTGGCTTAAGGAACTTTATCTGTGCTCATTTCAATCTCTGGTTTTATGCAGCACCCCAACTCACCTTTCCCCTTAAGCAAGCATAAGTTGGTTTTCTAAATTTGAGACCCTGTTCTGTTTTGTAATTCAGTTCCTGTGTAGCCAAGTTTACATTCCGTGTATTAGTGATATCTTGTGATGTTTCTTTTTCTGTGTGACTTATTTCAGTTAGAATCATCGTACCTGAATCCACTCATTATGCTGCTACGGGCCTGATGACATAGATTTCATTGCTGAGTGATACTGCATTGTACGTAAGTACCACAACTTCTTTATCCATTTTTCACTTTCTGCGATATTGAACTTGTACCGTAAACCAGGTTCTTGTAAACAGAGCCGTCCCAACCTTTGGGGTGGCTGTGTCTTTTGATTTTAATTTCCCTAAGCTATAGGACCATAAGTGGAAGTGCCCTAGGCTCTGTTGCTTTGTTTTTTAGATGTTTCAGGAAACACCATACACTTCTCCCGAGTGGCTCTTGGCAATTTACATCCCGCCCATCAGCATAACAAGGCTCCCAGTTCTCCATGGCCTGTCCTGCCTTTCTGGATTTTACACTTTTTTCAGATGGCCCTTTTGACCGGGGGGAAGTGAGACTTCACTGTAGTGCAGATTTCCTTTGCAAGCTTGCTTGGTTGGCCAAAAAGGGCGTATGCGTTTTTTCCTGAATATATTCAGGAAAAAACGCATACGCCCTTTTTGGCCAAGTGCATCATTGTGGACGTTCTGCCTCTTTTCCTATGCTTTAAATGCAATTCCAGTCTACCTCCTGAAATCGGTTTCCTGCAATTCTGCCCCGCTTTCAAGTCCTCTTGGCAGCCTTACTTCAGTATATTTTTGGACGATAGCTGTCATTTATAACTCTGCAGGTTTGTGAATTACAGTGCCCCTGAGCTCCTTTCTTCAACTCGCTTTCTCGTGAGCTGGCCGCAACCCCGCAGGATGGCTTCAGGCCCTAATCTGGTTCCGGCACGGCACGCTGAGCCTTTGGTTAATTCCTCTTCCTGGTGGGAAATGAGAGTTAAATTTGCCCGTCCAGACACCTCCAGCTAGTCTGTCATTGGTTCTCCCTATTCCTGTTCATCTTCCGCAGAAATTGCAAACTGGGCCAAACAGGAGGTTAAAGGCACTGACTCTCCAAGTCGGGAGAGTGTTAGTAAAGCGTCTGGAATGTTGCACCCGAGTACCAGGGGACGAAAACTGAGACATATTGGAACACGTCTCCCGATCACACGGTTGATCATACTCTGGGTTCCACATGCATGTTTTAGCTGAAGGAAGAATACCTTAAACCTGGAGAGTTGAGACCCGTGGAATGGGTACCATGCAATATGACTTCAAAGGGTCTTCATTTGCTCACCGAACCTCTCCAATCCTATCACTGCTGCGTTTATGCCCCTGTACACACACTTGATTCTCTTTCAGAGACATAGCAATCCATAGGTCTTAAGATACTTCCTAGTCAGGTACACTCTTAGGCATTTAATATGGGGTGTTGAGTCCATTTCGTTGAGCAAGGAGTAGCTCTTGTCTATTCCATATTTGGCTTAAGGAACTTTATCTGTGCTCATTTCAATCTCTGGTTTTATGCAGCACCCCAACTCACCTTCCCCTTAAGCAAGCATAAGTTGGTTTTCTAAATTTGAGACCCTGTTCTGTTTTGTAATTCAGTTCCTGTGTAGCCAAGGTTACATTCCGTGTATTAGTGATATCTTATGATGTTTCTTTTCCTGTGTGACTTATTTCAGTTAGAATCATCGTACCTGAATCCACTCATTATGCTGCTACGGGCCTGATGACATAGATTTCATTGCTGAGTGATACTGCATTGTACGTAAGTACCACAACTTCTTTATCCATTTTTCACTTTCTGCGATATTGAACTTGTACCATAAACCAGGTTCTTGTAAACAGAGCCGTCCCAACCTTTGGGGTGGCTGTGTCTTTTTGATTTTAATTTCCCTAAGCTATAGGACCATAAGTGGAAGTGCCCTAGGCTCTGTTGCTTTGTTTTTTAGATGTTTCAGGAAACACCATACACTTCTCCCGAGTGGCTGTTGGCAATTTACATCCCGCCCATCAGCATAACAAGGCTCCCAGTTCTCCATGGCCTGTCCTGCCTTTCTGGATTTTACACTTTTTCAGATGGCCCTTTTGACCGGGGGGAAGTGAGACTTCATTGTAGTGCAGATTTCCTTTGCAAGCTTGCTTGGTTGGCCAAAAAGGGCGTATGCGTTTTTTCCTGAATATATTCAGGAAAAAACGCATACGCCCTTTTTGGCCAAGTGCATCATTGTGGACGTTCTGCCTCTTTTCCTATGCTTTCAATGCAATTCCAGTCTACCTCCTGAAATCGGTTTCCTGCAATTCTGCCCCGCTTTCAAGTCCTCTTGGCAGCCTTACTTCAGTATATTTTTGGACGATAGCTGTCATTTATAACTCTGCAGGTTTGTGAATTACAGTGCCCCTGAGCTCCTTTTTTCAACTCGCTTTCTCGTGAGCTGGCTGCAACACCGCAGGATGGCTTCAGGCCCTAATCTGGTTCCGGCACGGCACGCTGAGCCTTTGGTTAATTCCTCTTCCTGGTGGGAAATGAGAGTTAAATTTGCCCGTCCAGACACCTCCAGCTAGTCTGTCATTGGTTCTCCCTATTCCTGTTCATCTTCCGCAGAAATTGCAAACTGGGCCAAACAGGAGGTTAAAGGCACTGACTCTCCAAGTCGGGAGAGTGTTAGTAAAGCGTCTGGAATGTTGCACCCGAGTACCAGGGGACGAAAACTGAGACATATTGGAACACGTCTCCCGATCACATGGTTGATCATACTCTGGGTTCCACATGCATGTTTTAGCTGAAGGAAGAATACCTTAAACCTGGAGAGTTGAGACCCGTGGAATGGGTACCATGCAATATGACTTCAAAGGGTCTTCATTTGCTCACCGAACCTCTCCAATCCTATCACTGCTGCGTTTATGCCCCTGTACACACACTTGATTCTCTTTCAGAGACATAGCAATCCATAGGTTTTAAGATACTTCCTAGTCAGGTACACTCTTAGGCATTTAATATGGGGTGTTGAGTCCATTTCGTTGAGCAAGGAGTAGCTCTTGTCTATTCCATATTTGGCTTAAGGAACTTTATCTGTGCTCATTTCAATCTCTGGTTTTATGCAGCACCCCAACTCACCTTTCCCCTTAAGCAAGCATAAGTTGGTTTTCTAAATTTGAGACCCTGTTCTGTTTTGTATTTCAGTTCCTGTGTAGCCAAGGTTACATTCCGTGTATTAGTGATATCTTATGATGTTTCTTTTCCTGTGTGACTTATTTCAGTTAGAATCATCATACCTGAATCCACTCATTATGCTGCTACGGGCCTGATGACATAGATTTCATTGCTGAGTGATACTGCATTGTACGTAAGTACCACAACTTCTTTATCCATTTTTCACTTTCTGCGATATTGAACTTGTACCGTAAACCAGGTTCTTGTAAACAGAGCCGTCCCAACCTTTGGGGTGGCTGTGTCTTTTTGATTTTAATTTCCCTAAGCTATAGGACCATAAGTGGAAGTGCCCTAGGCTCTGTTGCTTTGTTTTTTAGCTGTTTCAGGAAACACCATACACTTCTCCCGAGTGGCTGTTGGCAATTTACATCCCGCCCATCAGCATAACAAGGCTCCCAGTTCTCCATGGCCTGTCCTGCCTTTCTGGATTTTACACTTTTTTCAGATGGCCCTTTTGACCGGGGGGAAGTGAGACTTCATTGTAGTGCAGATTTCCTTTGCAAGCTTGCTTGGTTGGCCAAAAAGGGCGTATGCGTTTTTTCCTGAATATATTCAGGAAAAAACGCATACGCCCTTTTTGGCCAAGTGCATCATTGTGGACGTTCTGCCTCTTTTCCTATGCTTTAAATGCAATTCCAGTCTACCTCCTGAAATCGGTTTCCTGCAATTCTGCCCCGCTTTCAAGTCCTCTTGGCAGCCTTACTTCAGTATATTTTTGGACGATAGCTGTCATTTATAACTCTGCAGGTTTGTGAATTACAGTGCCCCTGAGCTCCTTTCTTCAACTCGCTTTCTCGTGAGCTGGCCGCAACCCCGCAGGATGGCTTCAGGCCCTAATCTGGTTCCGGCACGGCACGCTGAGCCTTTGGTTAATTCCTCTTCCTGGTGGGAAATGAGAGTTAAATTTGCCCGTCCAGACACCTCCAGCTAGTCTGTCATTGGTTCTGCCTATTCCTGTTCATCTTCCGCGGAAATTGCAAACTGGGCCAAACAGGAGGTTAAAGGCACTGACTCTCCAAGTCGGGAGAGTGTTAGTAAAGCGTCTGGAATGTTGCACCCGAGTACCAGGGGACGAAAACTGAGACATATTGGAACACGTCTCCCGATCACACGGTTGATCATACTCTGGGTTCCACATGCATGTTTTAGCTGAAGGAAGAATACCTTAAACCTGGAGAGTTGAGACCCGTGGAATGGGTACCATGCAATATGACTTCAAAGGGTCTTCATTTGCTCACCGAACCTCTCCAATCCTATCACTGCTGCGTTTATGCCCCTGTACACACACTTGATTCTCTTTCAGAGACATAGCAATCCATAGGTTTTAAGATACTTCCTAGTCAGGTACACTCTTAGGCATTTAATATGGGGTGTTGAGTCCATTTCGTTGAGCAAGGAGTAGCTCTTGTCTATTCCATATTTGGCTTAAGGAACTTTATCTGTGCTCATTTCAATCTCTGGTTTTATGCAGCACCCCAACTCACCTTTCCCCTTAAGCAAGCATAAGTTGGTTTTCTAAATTTGAGACCCTGTTCTGTTTTGTAATTCAGTTCCTGTGTAGCCAAGTTTACATTCCGTGTATTAGTGATATCTTGTGATGTTTCTTTTTCTGTGTGACTTATTTCAGTTAGAATCATCGTACCTGAATCCACTCATTATGCTGCTACGGGCCTGATGACATAGATTTCATTGCTGAGTGATACTGCATTGTACGTAAGTACCACAACTTCTTTATCCATTTTTCACTTTCTGCGATATTGAACTTGTACCGTAAACCAGGTTCTTGTAAACAGAGCCGTCCCAACCTTTGGGGTGGCTGTGTCTTTTGATTTTAATTTCCCTAAGCTATAGGACCATAAGTGGAAGTGCCCTAGGCTCTGTTGCTTTGTTTTTTAGATGTTTCAGGAAACACCATACACTTCTCCCGAGTGGCTCTTGGCAATTTACATCCCGCCCATCAGCATAACAAGGCTCCCAGTTCTCCATGGCCTGTCCTGCCTTTCTGGATTTTACACTTTTTTCAGATGGCCCTTTTGACCGGGGGGAAGTGAGACTTCATTGTAGTGCAGATTTCCTTTGCAAGCTTGCTTGGTTGGCCAAAAAGGGCGTATGCGTTTTTTCCTGAATATATTCAGGAAAAGACGCATACGCCCTTTTTGGCCAAGTGCATCATTGTGGACGTTCTGCCTCTTTTCCTATGCTTTAAATGCAATTCCAGTCTACCTCCTGAAATCGGTTTCCTGCAATTCTGCCCCGCTTTCAAGTCCTCTTGGCAGCCTTACTTCAGTATATTTTTGGACGATAGCTGTCATTTATAACTCTGCAGGTTTGTGAATTACAGTGCCCCTGAGCTCCTTTCTTCAAGTCGCTTTCTCGTGAGCTGGCCGCAACACCGCAGGATGGCTTCAGGCCCTAATCTGCTTCCGGCACGGCACGCTGAGCCTTTGGTTAATTCCTCTTCCTGGTGGGAAATGAGAGTTAAATTTGCCCGTCCAGACACCTCCAGCTAGTCTGTCATTGGTTCTCCCTATTCCTGTTCATCTTCCGCAGAAATTGCAAACTGGGCCAAACAGGAGGTTAAAGGCACTGACTCTCCAAGTCGGGAGAGTGTTAGTAAAGCGTCTGGAATGTTGCACCCGAGTACCAGGGGACGAAAACTGAGACATATTGGAACACGTCTCCCGATCACACGGTTGATCATACTCTGGGTTCCACATGCATGTTTTAGCTGAAGGAAGAATACCTTAAACCTGGAGAGTTGAGACCCGTGGAATGGGTACCATGCAATATGACTTCAAAGGGTCTTCATTTGCTCACCGAACCTCTCCAATCCTATCACTGCTGCGTTTATGCCCCTGTACACACACTTGATTCTCTTTCAGAGACATAGCAATCCATAGGTTTTAAGATACTTCCTAGTCAGGTACACTCTTAGGCATTTAATATGGGGTGTTGAGTCCATTTCGTTGAGCAAGGAGTAGCTCTTGTCTATTCCATATTTGGCTTAAGGAACATTATCTGTGCTCATTTCAATCTCTGGTTTTATGCAGCACCCCAACTCACCTTTCCCCTTAAGCAAGCATAAGTTGGTTTTCTAAATTTGAGACCCTGTTCTGTTTTGTAATTCAGTTCCTGTGTAGCCAATGTTACATTCCGTGTATTAGTGATATCTTATGATGTTTCTTTTCCTGTGTGACTTATTTCAGTTAGAATCATCGTACCTGAATCCACTCATTATGCTGCTACGGGCCTGATGACATAGATTTCATTGCTGAGTGATACTGCATTGTACGTAAGTACCACAACTTCTTTATCCATTTTTCACTTTCTGCGATATTGAACTTGTACCATAAACCAGGTTCTTGTAAACAGAGCCGTCCCAACCTTTGGGGTGGCTGTGTCTTTTTGATTTTAATTTCCCTAAGCTATAGGACCATAAGTGGAAGTGCCCTAGGCTCTGTTGCTTTGTTTTTTAGATGTTTCAGGAAACACCATACACTTCTCCCGAGTGGCTGTTGGCAATTTACATCCCGCCCATCAGCATAACAAGGCTCCCAGTTCTCCATGGCCTGTCCTGCCTTTCTGGATTTTACACTTTTTCAGATGGCCCTTTTGACCGGGGGGAAGTGAGACTTCATTGTAGTGCAGATTTCCTTTGCAAGCTTGCTTGGTTGGCCAAAAAGGGCGTATGCGTTTTTTCCTGAATATATTCAGGAAAAAACGCATACGCCCTTTTTGGCCAAGTGCATCATTGTGGACGTTCTGCCTCTTTTCCTATGCTTTAAATGCAATTCCAGTCTACCTCCTGAAATCGGTTTCCTGCAATTCTGCCCCGCTTTCAAGTCCTCTTGGCAGCCTTACTTCAGTATATTTTTGGACGATAGCTGTCATTTATAACTCTGCAGGTTTGTGAATTACAGTGCCCCTGAGCTCCTTTCTTCAAGTCGCTTTCTCGTGAGCTGGCCGCAACCCCGCAGGATGGCTTCAGGCCCTAATCTGGTTCCGGCACGGCACGCTGAGCCTTTGGTTAATTCCTCTTCCTGGTGGGAAATGAGAGTTAAATTTGCCCGTCCAGACACCTCCAGCTAGTCTGTCATTGGTTCTCCCTATTCCTGTTCATCTTCCGCAGAAATTGCAAACTGGGCCAAACAGGAGGTTAAAGGCACTGACTCTCCAAGTCGGGAGAGTGTTAGTAAAGCGTCTGGAATGTTGCACCCGAGTACCAGGGGACGAAAACTGAGACATATTGGAACACGTCTCCCGATCACACGGTTGATCATACTCTGGGTTCCACATGCATGTTTTAGCTGAAGGAAGAATACCTTAAACCTGGAGAGTTGAGACCCGTGGAATGGGTACCATGCAATATGACTTCAAAGGGTCTTCATTTGCTCACCGAACCTCTCCAATCCTATCACTGCTGCGTTTATGCCCCTGTACACACACTTGATTCTCTTTCAGAGATATAGCAATCCATAGGTCTTAAGATACTTCCTAGTCAGGTACACTCTTAGGCATTTAATATGGGGTGTTGAGTCCATTTCGTTGAGCAAGGAGTAGCTCTTGTCTATTCCATATTTGGCTTAAGGAACTTTATCTGTGCTCATTTCAATCTCTGGTTTTATGCAGCACCCCAACTCACCTTCCCCTTAAGCAAGCATAAGTTGGTTTTCTAAATTTGAGACCCTGTTCTGTTTTGTAATTCAGTTCCTGTGTAGCCAAGGTTACATTCCGTGTATTAGTGATATCTTATGATGTTTCTTTTCCTGTGTGACTTATTTCAGTTAGAATCATCGTACCTGAATCCACTCATTATGCTGCTACGGGTCTGATGACATAGATTTCATTGCTGAGTGATACTGCATTGTACGTAAGTACCACAACTTCTTTATCCATTTTTCACTTTCTGCGATATTGAACTTGTACCATAAACCAGGTTCTTGTAAACAGAGCCGTCCCAACCTTTGGGGTGGCTGTGTCTTTTTGATTTTAATTTCCCTAAGCTATAGGACCATAAGTGGAAGTGCCCTAGGCTCTGTTGCTTTGTTTTTTAGATGTTTCAGGAAACACCATACACTTCTCCCGAGTGGCTGTTGGCAATTTACATCCCGCCCATCAGCATAACAAGGCTCCCAGTTCTCCATGGCCTGTCCTGCCTTTCTGGATTTTACACTTTTTCAGATGGCCCTTTTGACCGGGGGGAAGTGAGACTTCATTGTAGTGCAGATTTCCTTTGCAAGCTTGCTTGGTTGGCCAAAAAGGGCGTATGCGTTTTTTCCTGAATATATTCAGGAAAAAACGCATACGCCCTTTTTGGCCAAGTGCATCATTGTGGACGTTCTGCCTCTTTTCCTATGCTTTCAATGCAATTCCAGTCTACCTCCTGAAATCGGTTTCCTGCAATTCTGCCCCGCTTTCAAGTCCTCTTGGCAGCCTTACTTCAGTATATTTTTGGACGATAGCTGTCATTTATAACTCTGCAGGTTTGTGAATTACAGTGCCCCTGAGCTCCTTTCTTCAACTCGCTTTCTCGTGAGCTGGCCGCAACACCGCAGGATGGCTTCAGGCCCTAATCTGGTTCCGGCACGGCACGCTGAGCCTTTGGTTAATTCCTCTTCCTGGTGGGAAATGAGAGTTAAATTTGCCCGTCCAGACACCTCCAGCTAGTCTGTCATTGGTTCTCCCTATTCCTGTTCATCTTCCGCAGAAATTGCAAACTGGGCCAAACAGGAGGTTAAAGGCACTGACTCTCCAAGTCGGGAGAGTGTTAGTAAAGCGTCTGGAATGTTGCACCCGAGTACCAGGGGACGAAAACTGAGACATATTGGAACACGTCTCCCGATCACATGGTTGATCATACTCTGGGTTCCACATGCATGTTTTAGCTGAAGGAAGAATACCTTAAACCTGGAGAGTTGAGACCCGTGGAATGGGTACCATGCAATATGACTTCAAAGGGTCTTCATTTGCTCACCGAACCTCTCCAATCCTATCACTGCTGCGTTTATGCCCCTGTACACACACTTGATTCTCTTTCAGAGACATAGCAATCCATAGGTTTTAAGATACTTCCTAGTCAGGTACACTCTTAGGCATTTAATATGGGGTGTTGAGTCCATTTCGTTGAGCAAGGAGTAGCTCTTGTCTATTCCATATTTGGCTTAAGGAACTTTATCTGTGCTCATTTCAATCTCTGGTTTTATGCAGCACCCCAACTCACCTTTCCCCTTAAGCAAGCATAAGTTGGTTTTCTAAATTTGAGACCCTGTTCTGTTTTGTATTTCAGTTCCTGTGTAGCCAAGGTTACATTCCGTGTATTAGTGATATCTTATGATGTTTCTTTTCCTGTGTGACTTATTTCAGTTAGAATCATCATACCTGAATCCACTCATTATGCTGCTACGGGCCTGATGACATAGATTTCATTGCTGAGTGATACTGCATTGTACGTAAGTACCACAACTTCTTTATCCATTTTTCACTTTCTGCGATATTGAACTTGTACCGTAAACCAGGTTCTTGTAAACAGAGCCGTCCCAACCTTTGGGGTGGCTGTGTCTTTTTGATTTTAATTTCCCTAAGCTATAGGACCATAAGTGGAAGTGCCCTAGGCTCTGTTGCTTTGTTTTTTAGCTGTTTCAGGAAACACCATACACTTCTCCCGAGTGGCTGTTGGCAATTTACATCCCGCCCATCAGCATAACAAGGCTCCCAGTTCTCCATGGCCTGTCCTGCCTTTCTGGATTTTACACTTTTTTCAGATGGCCCTTTTGACCGGGGGGAAGTGAGACTTCATTGTAGTGCAGATTTCCTTTGCAAGCTTGCTTGGTTGGCCAAAAAGGGCGTATGCGTTTTTTCCTGAATATATTCAGGAAAAAACGCATACGCCCTTTTTGGCCAAGTGCATCATTGTGGACGTTCTGCCTCTTTTCCTATGCTTTAAATGCAATTCCAGTCTACCTCCTGAAATCGGTTTCCTGCAATTCTGCCCCGCTTTCAAGTCCTCTTGGCAGCCTTACTTCAGTATATTTTTGGACGATAGCTGTCATTTATAACTCTGCAGGTTTGTGAATTACAGTGCCCCTGAGCTCCTTTCTTCAACTCGCTTTCTCGTGAGCTGGCCGCAACCCCGCAGGATGGCTTCAGGCCCTAATCTGGTTCCGGCACGGCACGCTGAGCCTTTGGTTAATTCCTCTTCCTGGTGGGAAATGAGAGTTAAATTTGCCCGTCCAGACACCTCCAGCTAGTCTGTCATTGGTTCTGCCTATTCCTGTTCTCATCTTCCGCGGAAATTGCAAACTGGGCCAAACAGGAGGTTAAAGGCACTGACTCTCCAAGTCGGGAGAGTGTTAGTAAAGCATCTGGAATGTTGCACCCGAGTACCAGGGGACGAAAACTGAGACATATTGGAACACGTCTCCCGATCACACGGTTGATCATACTCTGGGTTCCACATGCATGTTTTAGCTGAAGGAAGAATACCTTAAACCTGGAGAGTTGAGACCCGTGGAATGGGTACCATGCAATATGACTTCAAAGGGTCTTCATGTGCTCACCGAACCTCTCCAATCCTATCACTGCTGCGTTTATGCCCCTGTACACACACTTGATTCTCTTTCAGAGACATAGCAATCCATAGGTTTTAAGATACTTCCTAGTCAGGTACACTCTTAGGCATTTAATATGGGGTGTTGAGTCCATTTCGTTGAGCAAGGAGTAGCTCTTGTCTATTCCATATTTGGCTTAAGGAACTTTATCTGTGCTCATTTCAATCTCTGGTTTTATGCAGCACCCCAACTCACCTTTCCCCTTAAGCAAGCATAAGTTGGTTTTCTAAATTTGAGACCCTGTTCTGTTTTGTAATTCAGTTCCTGTGTAGCCAAGTTTACATTCCGTGTATTAGTGATATCTTGTGATGTTTCTTTTTCTGTGTGACTTATTTCAGTTAGAATCATCGTACCTGAATCCACTCATTATGCTGCTACGGGCCTGATGACATAGATTTCATTGCTGAGTGATACTGCATTGTACGTAAGTACCACAACTTCTTTATCCATTTTTCACTTTCTGCGATATTGAACTTGTACCGTAAACCAGGTTCTTGTAAACAGAGCCGTCCCAACCTTTGGGGTGGCTGTGTCTTTTGATTTTAATTTCCCTAAGCTATAGGACCATAAGTGGAAGTGCCCTAGGCTCTGTTGCTTTGTTTTTTAGATGTTTCAGGAAACACCATACACTTCTCCCGAGTGGCTCTTGGCAATTTACATCCCGCCCATCAGCATAACAAGGCTCCCAGTTCTCCATGGCCTGTCCTGCCTTTCTGGATTTTACACTTTTTTCAGATGGCCCTTTTGACCGGGGGGAAGTGAGACTTCATTGTAGTGCAGATTTCCTTTGCAAGCTTGCTTGGTTGGCCAAAAAGGGCGTATGCGTTTTTTCCTGAATATATTCAGGAAAAGACGCATACGCCCTTTTTGGCCAAGTGCATCATTGTGGACGTTCTGCCTCTTTTCCTATGCTTTAAATGCAATTCCAGTCTACCTCCTGAAATCGGTTTCCTGCAATTCTGCCCCGCTTTCAAGTCCTCTTGGCAGCCTTACTTCAGTATATTTTTGGACGATAGCTGTCATTTATAACTCTGCAGGTTTGTGAATTACAGTGCCCCTGAGCTCCTTTCTTCAAGTCGCTTTCTCGTGAGCTGGCCGCAACACCGCAGGATGGCTTCAGGCCCTAATCTGGTTCCGGCACGGCACGCTGAGCCTTTGGTTAATTCCTCTTCCTGGTGGGAAATGAGAGTTAAATTTGCCCGTCCAGACACCTCCAGCTAGTCTGTCATTGGTTCTGCCTATTCCTGTTCATCTTCCGCAGAAATTGCAAACTGGGCCAAACAGGAGGTTAAAGGCACTGACTCTCCAAGTCGGGAGAGTGTTAGTAAAGCGTCTGGAATGTTGCACCCGAGTACCAGGGGACGAAAACTGAGACATATTGGAACACGTCTCCCGATCACATGGTTGATCATACTCTGGGTTCCACATGCATGTTTTAGCTGAAGGAAGAATACCTTAAACCTGGAGAGTTGAGACCCGTGGAATGGGTACCATGCAATATGACTTCAAAGGGTCTTCATTTGCTCACCGAACCTCTCCAATCCTATCACTGCTGCGTTTATGCCCCTGTACACACACTTGATTCTCTTTCAGAGACATAGCAATCCATAGGTTTTAAGATACTTCCTAGTCAGGTACACTCTTAGGCATTTAATATGGGGTGTTGAGTCCATTTCGTTGAGCAAGGAGTAGCTCTTGTCTATTCCATGTTTGGCTTAAGGAACTTTATCTGTGCTCATTTCAATCTCTGGTTTTATGCAGCACCCCAACTCACCTTTCCCCTTAAGCAAGCATAAGTTGGTTTTCTAAATTTGAGACCCTGTTCTGTTTTGTAATTCAGTTCCTGTGTAGCCAAGGTTACATTCCGTGTATTAGTGATATCTTATGATGTTTCTTTTCCTGTGTGACTTATTTCAGTTAGAATCATCATACCTGAATCCACTCATTATGCTGCTACGGGCCTGATGACATAGATTTCATTGCTGAGTGATACTGCATTGTACGTAAGTACCACAACTTCTTTATCCATTTTTCACTTTCTGCGATATTGAACTTGTACCGTAAACCAGGTTCTTGTAAACAGAGCCGTCCCAACCTTTGGGGTGGCTGTGTCTTTTTGATTTTAATTTCCCTAAGCTATAGGACCATAAGTGGAAGTGCCCTAGGCTCTGTTGCTTTGTTTTTTAGCTGTTTCAGGAAACACCATACACTTCTCCCGAGTGGCTGTTGGCAATTTACATCCTGCCCATCAGCATAACAAGGCTCCCAGTTCTCCATGGCCTGTCCTGCCTTTCTGGATTTTACACTTTTTTCAGATGGCCCTTTTGACCGGGGGGAAGTGAGACTTCATTGTAGTGCAGATTTCCTTTGCAAGCTTGCTTGGTTGGCCAAAAAGGGCGTATGCGTTTTTTCCTGAATATATTCAGGAAAAAACGCATACGCCCTTTTTGGCCAAGTGCATCATTGTGGACGTTCTGTCTCTTTTCCTATGCTTTAAATGCAATTCCAGTCTACCTCCTGAAATCGGTTTCCTGCAATTCTGCCCCGCTTTCAAGTCCTCTTGGCAGCCTTACTTCAGTATATTTTTGGACGATAGCTGTCATTTATAACTCTGCAGGTTTGTGAATTACAGTGCCCCTGAGCTCCTTTCTTCAACTCGCTTTCTCGTGAGCTGGCCGCAACACCGCAGGATGGCTTCAGGCCCTAATCTGGTTCCGGCACGGCACGCTGAGCCTTTGGTTAATTCCTCTTCCTGGTGGGAAATGAGAGTTAAATTTGCCCGTCCAGACACCTCCAGCTAGTCTCTCATTGGTTCTCCCTATTCCTGTTCATCTTCCGCAGAAATTGCAAACTGGGCCAAACAGGAGGTTAAAGGCACTGACTCTCCAAGTCGGGAGAGTGTTAATAAAGCGTCTGGAATGTTGCACCCGAGTACCAGGGGACGAAAACTGAGACATATTGGAACACGTCTCCCGATCACACGGTTGATCATACTCTGGGTTCCACATGCATGTTTTAGCTGAAGGAAGAATACCTTAAACCTGGAGAGTTGAGACCCGTGGAATGGGTACCATGCAATATGACTTCAAAGGGTCTTCATTTGCTCACCGAACCTCTCCAGTCCTATCACTGCTGCGTTTATGCCCCTGCACACACGCTTGATTCTCTTTCGGAGACATAGCAATCCATAGGTTTTAAGATACTTCCTAGTCAGGTACACACTTAGGCGTTTAATATGGGGTGTTGAGTCCATTTCGTTGAGCAAGGAGTAGCTCTTGTCTATTCCATATTTGGCTTAAGGAACTTTATCTGTGCTCATTTCAATCTCTGGTTTTATGCAGCACCCCAACTCACCTTTCCCCTTAAGCAAGCATAAGTTGGGTTTCTAAATTTGAGACCCTGTTCTGTTTTGGAATTCAGTTCCAGTGTAGCCAAGTTTACATTCCGTGTATTAGTGATATCTTATGATGTTTCTTTTTCTGTGCGACTCATTTCAGTTAGAATCATCATACCTGAATCCACTCATTATGCTGCTACGGGCCTGATGACATAGATTTCATTGCTGAGTGATACTGCATTGTACGTAAGTACCACAACTTCTTTATCCATTTTTCACTTTCTGCGATATTGAACTTGTACCGTAAACCAGGTTCTTGTAAACAGAGCCGTCCCAACCTTTGGGGTGGCTGTGTCTTTTTGATTTTAATTTCCCTAAGCTATAGGACCATAAGTGGAAGTGCCCTAGGCTCTGTTGCTTTGTTTTTTAGATGTTTCAGGAAACACCATACACCTCTCCCGAGTGGCTGTTGGCAATTTACATCCCGCCCATCAGCATAACAAGGCTCCCAGTTCTCCATGGCCTGTCCTGCCTTTCTGGATTTTACACTTTTTTCAGATGGCCCTTTTGACCGGGGGGAAGTGAGACTTCATTGTAGTGCAGATTTCCTTTGCAAGCTTGCTTGGTTGGCCAAAAAGGGCGTATGCGTTTTTTCCTGAATATATTCAGGAAAAAACGCATACGCCCTTTTTGGCCAAGTGCATCATTGTGGACGTTCTGCCTCTTTTCCTATGCTTTAAATGCAATTCCAGTCTACCTCCTGAAATCGGTTTCCTGCAATTCTGCCCCGCTTTCAAGTCCTCTTGGCAGCCTTACTTCAGTATATTTTTGGACGATAGCTGTCATTTATAACTCTGCAGGTTTGTGAATTACAGTGCCCCTGAGCTCCTTTCTTCAAGTCGCTTTCTCGTGAGCTGGCCGCAACACCGCAGGATGGCTTCAGGCCCTAATCTGGTTCCGGCACGGCACGCTGAGCCTTTGGTTAATTCCTCTTCCTGGTGGGAAATGAGAGTTAAATTTGCCCGTCCAGACACCTCTAGCTAGTCTGTCATTGGTTCTCCCTATTCCTGTTCATCTTCCGCAGAAATTGCAAACTGGGCCAAACAGGAGGTTAAAGGCACTGACTCTCCAAGTCGGGAGAGTGTTAGTAAAGCGTCTGGAATGTTGCACCCGAGTACCAGGGGACGAAAACTGAGACATATTGGAACACGTCTCCCGATCACACGGTTGATCATACTCTGGGTTCCACATGCATGTTTTAGCTGAAGGAAGAATACCTTAAACCTGGAGAGTTGAGACCCGTGGAATGGGAACCATGCAATATGACTTCAAAGGGTCTTCATTTGCTCACCGAACCTCTCCAATCCTATCACTGCTGCGTTTATGCCCCTGTACACACACTTGATTCTCTTTCAGAGACATAGCAATCCATAGGTCTTAAGATACTTCCTAGTCAGGTACACTCTTAGGCATTTAATATGGGGTGTTGAGTCCATTTCGTTGAGCAAGGAGTAGCTCTTGTCTATTCCATATTTGGCTTAAGGAACTTTATCTGTGCTCATTTCAATCTCTGGTTTTATGCAGCACCCCAACTCACCTTCCCCTTAAGCAAGCATAAGTTGGTTTTCTAAATTTGAGACCCTGTTCTGTTTTGTAATTCAGTTCCTGTGTAGCCAAGGTTACATTCCGTGTATTAGTGATATCTTATGATGTTTCTTTTCCTGTGTGACTTATTTCAGTTAGAATCATCATACCTGAATCCACTCATTATGCTGCTACGGGCCTGATGACATAGATTTCATTGCTGAGTGATACTGCATTGTACGTAAGTACCACAACTTCTTTATCCATTTTTCACTTTCTGCGATATTGAACTTGTACCGTAAACCAGGTTCTTGCAAACAGAGCCGTCCCAACCTTTGGGGTGGCTGTGTCTTTTTGA
The DNA here is from genome assembly GCF_949774975.1 of Lagenorhynchus albirostris. Taxonomy (NCBI): domain Eukaryota; kingdom Metazoa; phylum Chordata; class Mammalia; order Artiodactyla; family Delphinidae; genus Lagenorhynchus; species Lagenorhynchus albirostris. The sequence goes on from NW_026783501.1 coordinate 82,069, forward strand.
TTTTAATTTCCCTAAGCTATAGGACCATAAGTGGAAGTGCCCTAGGCTCTGTTGCTTTGTTTTTTAGATGTTTCAGGAAACACCATACACCTCCCCCGAGTGGCTGTTGGCAATTTACATCCCGCCCATCAGCATAACAAGGCTCCCAGTTCTCCATGGCCTGTCCTGCCTTTCTGGATTTTACACTTTTTTCAGATGGCCCTTTTGACCGGGGGGAAGTGAGACTTCATTGTAGTGCAGATTTCCTTTGCAAGCTTGCTTGGTTGGCCAAAAAGGGCGTATGCGTTTTTTCCTGAATATATTCAGGAAAAAACGCATACGCCCTTTTTGGCCAAGTGCATCATTGTGGACGTTCTGCCTCTTTTCCTATGCTTTAAATGCAATTCCAGTCTACCTCCTGAAATCGGTTTCCTGCAATTCTGCCCCGCTTTCAAGTCCTCTTGGCAGCCTTACTTCAGTATATTTTTGGACGATAGCTGTCATTTATAACTCTGCAGGTTTGTGAATTACAGTGCCCCTGAGCTCCTTTCTTCAACTCGCTTTCTCGTGAGCTGGCCGCAACACCGCAGGATGGCTTCAGGCCCTAATCTGGTTCCGGCACGGCACGCTGAGCCTTTGGTTAATTCCTCTTCCTGGTGGGAAATGAGAGTTAAATTTGCCCGTCCAGACACCTCCAGCTAGTCTGTCATTGGTTCTCCCTATTCCTGTTCATCTTCCGCAGAAATTGCAAACTGGGCCAAACAGGAGGTTAAAGGCACTGACTCTCCAAGTCGGGAGAGTGTTAGTAAAGCGTCTGGAATGTTGCACCCGAGTACCAGGGGACGAAAACTGAGACATATTGGAACACGTCTCCCGATCACACGGTTGATCATACTCTGGGTTCCACATGCATGTTTTAGCTGAAGGAAGAATACCTTAAACCTGGAGAGTTGAGACCCGTGGAATGGGTACCATGCAATATGACTTCAAAGGGTCTTCATTTGCTCACCGAACCTCTCCAATCCTATCACTGCTGCGTTTATGCCCCTGTACACACACTTGATTCTCTTTCAGAGACATAGCAATCCATAGGTTTTAAGATACTTCCTAGTCAGGTACACTCTTAGGCATTTAATATGGGGTGTTGAGTCCATTTCGTTGAGCAAGGAGTAGCTCTTGTCTATTCCATATTTGGCTTAAGGAACTTTATCTGTGCTCATTTCAATCTCTGGTTTTATGCAGCACCCCAACTCACCTTTCCCCTTAAGGAAGCATAAGTTGGGTTTCTAAATTTGAGACCCTGTTCTGTTTTGGAATTCAGTTCCAGTGTAGCCAAGTTTACATTCCGTGTATTAGTGATATCTTATGATGTTTCTTTTTCTGTGTGACTCATTTCAGTTAGAATCATCATACCTGAATCCACTCATTATGCTGCTACGGGCCTGATGACATAGATTTCATTGCTGAGTGATACTGCATTGTACGTAAGTACCACAACTTCTTTATCCATTTTTCACTTTCTGCGATATTGAACTTGTACCGTAAACCAGGTTCTTGTAAACAGAGCCGTCCCAACCTTTGGGGTGGCTGTGTCTTTTTGATTTTAATTTCCCTAAGCTATAGGACTATAAGTGGAAGTGCCCTAGGCTCTGTTGCTTTGTTTTTTAGATGTTTCAGGAAACACCATACACTTCTCCCGAGTGGCTGTTGGCAATTTACATCCCGCCCATCAGCATAACAAGGCTCCCAGTTCTCCATGGCCTGTCCTGCCTTTCTGGATTTTACACTTTTTTCAGATGGCCCTTTTGACCGGGGGGAAGTGAGACTTCATTGTAGTGCAGATTTCCTTTGCAAGCTTGCTTGGTTGGCCAAAAAGGGCGTATGCGTTTTTTCCTGAATATATTCAGGAAAAAACGCATACGCCCTTTTTGGCCAAGTGCATCATTGTGGACGTTCTGCCTCTTTTCCTATGCTTTAAATGCAATTCCAGTCTACCTCCTGAAATCGGTTTCCTGCAATTCTGCCCCGCTTTCAAGTCCTCTTGGCAGCCTTACTTCAGTATATTTTTGGATGATAGCTATCATTTATAACTCTGCAGGTTTGTGAATTACAGTGCCCCTGAGCTCCTTTCTTCAACTCGCTTTCTCGTGAGCTGGCCGCAACACCGCAGGATGGCTTCAGGCCCTAATCTGGTTGCGGCACGGCACGCTGAGCCTTTGGTTAATTCCTCTTCCTGGTGGGAAATGAGAGTTAAATTTGCCCGTCCAGACACCTCCAGCTAGTCTCTCATTGGTTCTCCCTATTCCTGTTCATCTTCCACAGAAATTGCAAACTGGGCCAAACAGGAGGTTAAAGGCACTGACTCTCCAAGTCGGGAGAGTGTTAGTAAAGCGTCTGGAATGTTGCACCCGAGTACCAGGGGACGAAAACTGAGACATATTGGAACACGTCTCCCGATCACACGGTTGATCATACTCTGGGTTCCACATGCATGTTTTAGCTGAAGGAAGAATACCTTAAACCTGGAGAGTTGAGACCCGTGGAATGGGTACCATGCAATATGACTTCAAAGGGTCTTCATTTGCTCACCGAACCTCTCCAGTCCTATCACTGCTGCGTTTATGCCCCTGTACACACGCTTGATTCTCTTTCGGAGACATAGCAATCCATAGGTTTTAAGATACTTCCTAGTCAGGTACACTCTTAGGCATTTAATATGGGGTGTTGAGTCCATTTCGTTGAGCAAGGAGTAGCTCTTGTCTATTCCATATTTGGCTTAAGGAACTTTATCTGTGCTCATTTAAATCTCTGGTTTTATGCAGCACCCCAACTCACCTTTCCCCTTAAGCAAGCATAAGTTGGTTTTCTAAATTTGAGACCCTGTTCTGTTTTGTAATTCAGTTCCTGTGTAGCCAAGTTTACATTCCGTGTATTAGTGATATCTTATGATGTTTCTTTTTCTGTGTGACTTATTTCAGTTAGAATCATCATACCTGAATCCACTCATTATGCTGCTACGGGCCTGATGACATAGATTTCATTGCTGAGTGATATTGCATTGTACGTTAGTACCACAACTTCTTTATCCATTTTTCACTTTCTGCGATATTGAACTTGTACCGTAAATGAGTTTCTTGGAAACAGAGCCGTCCCAACCTTTTGGGTGGCTCTATCTTTTTGATTTTAATTTCCCTAAGCTATAGGACCATAAGTGGTAGTGCCCTAGGCTCTGTTGCTTTGTTTTTTAGATGTTTCAGGAAACACCATACACTTCTGCCGAGTGGCTCTTGGCAATTTACATCCCACCCATCAGCATAACAAGGCTCCCAGTTCTCCATGGCCTGTCCTGCCTTTCTAGATTTTACACTTTTTTCAGATGGCCCTTTTGACCGGGGGGAAGTGAGACTTCATTGTAGTGCAGATTTCCTTTGCAAGCTTGCTTGGTTGGCCAAAAAGAGCGTATGCGTTTTTTCCTGAATATATTCAGGAAAAAACGCATACGCCCTTTTTGGCCAAGTGCATCATTGTGGACGTTCTGCCTCTTTTCCTATGCTTTAAATGCAATTCCAGTCTACCTCCTGAAATCGGTTTCCTGCAATTCTGCCCCGCTTTCAAGTCCTCTTGGCAGCCTTACTTCAGTATATTTTTGGATGATAGCTATCATTTATAACTCTGCAGGTTTGTGAATTACAGTGCCCCTGAGCTCCTTTCTTCAACTCGCTTTCTCGTGAGCTGGCCGCAACACCGCAGGATGGCTTCAGGCCCTAATCTGGTTCCGGCACGGCACGCTGAGCCTTTGGTTAATTCCTCTTCCTGGTGGGAAATGAGAGTTAAATTTGCCCGTCCAGACACCTCCAGCTAGTCTGTCATTGGTTCTCCCTATTCCTGTACATCTTCCGCAGTAATTGCAAACTGGGCCAAACAGGAGGTTAAAGGCGCTGACTCTCCAAGTCGGGAGAGTGTTAGTAAAGTGTCTGGAATGTTGCACCCGAGTACCAGGGGACGGAAACTTAGACATATTGGAACACGTCTCCCGATCACACGGTTGATCATACTCTGGGTTCCACATGCATGTTTTAGCTGAAGGAAGAATACCTTAAACCTGGAGAGTTGAGACCCGTGGAATGGGTACCATGCAATATGACTTCAAAGGGTCTTCATTTGCTCACCGAACTTCTCCAATCCTATCACTGCTGCGTTTATGCCCCTGCACACACGCTTCATTCTCTTTCGGAGACATAGCAATCCATAGGTTTTAAGATACTTCCTAGTCAGGTACACTCTTAGGCGTTTAATATGGGGTGTTGAGTCCATTTCGTTGAGCAAGGAGTAGCTCTTGTCTATTCCATATTTGGCTTAAGGAACTTTATCTGTGCTCAATTCAATCTCTGGTTTTATGCAGCACCCCAACTCACCTTTACCCTTAAGCAAGCATAAGTTGGTTTTCTAAATTTGAGACCCTGTTCTGTATTGTAATTCAGTTCCTATGTAGCCAGGTTTACATTCCGTGTATTAGTGATATCTTATGATGTTTCTTTTTCTGTGTGACTTATTTCAGTTAGAATCATCATACCTGAATCCACTTATTATGCTGCTACGGGCCTGATGACGTAGATTTCATTGCTGAGTGATATTGCATAATACGTAAGTACCACAACTTCTTTATCCATTTTTCACTTTCTGAGATATTGAACTTGTACCGTAAACCAGGTTCTTGTAAACAGAGCCGTCCCAACCTTTTGGGTGGCTGTGTCTTTTGATTTTAATTTCCCTAAGCTATAGGACCATAAGTGGAAGTGCCCTAGGCTCTGTTGCTTTGTTTTTTAGATGTTTCAGGAAACACCATACACTTCTCCCGAGTGGCTGTTGGCAATTTACATCCCGCCCATCAGCATAACAAGGCTCCCAGTTCTCCATGGCCTGTCCTGCCTTTCTGGATTTCACACTTTTTTCAGATGGCCCTTTTGACCGGGGGGAAGTGAGACTTCATTGTAGTGCAGATTTCCTTTGCAAGCTTGCTTGGTTGGCCAAAAAGGGCGTATGCGTTTTTTCCTGAATATATTTAGGAAAAAACGCATACGCCCTTTTTGGCCAAGTGCATCATTGTGGACGTTCTGCCTCTTTTCCTATGCTTTAAATGCAATTCCAGTCTACCTCCTGAAATCGGTTTCCTGCAATTCTGCCCCGCTTTCAAGTCCTCTTGGCAGCCTTACTTCAGTATATTTTTGGACGATAGCTGTCATTTATAACTCTGCAGGTTTGTGAATTACAGTGCCCCTGAGCTCCTTTCTTCAACTCGCTTTCTCGTGAGCTGGCCGCAACACCGCAGGATGGCTTCAGGCCCTAATCTGGTTCCGGCACGGCACGCTGAACCTTTGGTTAATTCCTCTTCCTGGTGGGAAATGAGAGTTAAATTTGCCCGTCCAGACACCTCCAGCTAGTCTGTCATTGGTTCTCCCTATTCCTGTTCATCTTCCGCAGAAATTGCAAACTGTGCCAAACAGGAGGTTAAAGGCGCTGACTCTCCAAGTCGGGAGAGTGTTAGTAAAGCGTCTGGAATGTTGCACCCGAGTACCAGGGGACGAAAACTGAGACATATTTGAACACGTCTCCCGATCACACGGTTGATCATACTCTGGGTTCCACATGCATGTTTTAGCTGAAGGAAGAATACCTTAAACCTGGAGAGTTGAGACCCGTGGAATGGGTACCATGCAATATGACTTCAAAGGGTCTTCATTTGCTCACCGAACCTCTCCAATCCTATCACTGCTGCGTTTATGCCCCTGTACACACGCTTGATTCTCTTTCGGAGACATAGCAATCCATAGGTTTTAAGATACTTCCTAGTCAGGTACACTCTTAGGCATTTAATATGGGGTGTTGAGTCCATTTCGTTGAGCAAGGAGTAGCTCTTGTCTATTCCATATTTGGCTTAAGGAACTTTATCTGTGCTCAATTCAATCTCTGGTTTTATGCAGCACCCCAACTCACCTTTCCCCTTAAGCAAGCATAAGTTGGTTTTCTAAATTTGAGACCCTGTTCTGTATTGTAATTCAGTTCCTATGTAGCCAAGTTTACATTCCGTGTATTAGTGATATCTTATGATGTTTCTTTTTCTGTGTGACTTATTTCAGTTAGAATCATCATACCTGAATCCACTTATTATGCTGCTACGGGCCTGATGACGTAGATTTCATTGCTGAGTGATATTGCATTGTACGTAAGTACCACAACTTCTTTATCCATTTTTCACTTTCTGAGATATTGAACTTGTACCGTAAACCAGGTTCTTGTAAACAGAGCCGTCCCAACCTTTGGGGTGGCTGTGTCTTTTGATTTTAATTTCCCTAAGCTATAGGACCATAAGTGGAAGTGCCCTAGGCTCTGTTGCTTTGTTTTTTAGATGTTTCAGGAAACACCATACACTTCTCCCGAGTGGCTGTTGGCAATTTACATCCCGTCCATCAGCATAACAAGGCTCCCAGTTCTCCATGGCCTGTCCTGCCTTTCTGGATTTCACACTTTTTTCAGATGGCCCTTTTGACCGGGGGGAAGTGAGACTTCATTGTAGTGCAGATTTCCTTTGCAAGCTTGCTTGGTTGGCCAAAAAGGGCGTATGCGTTTTTTCCTGAATATATTTAGGAAAAAACGCATACGCCCTTTTTGGCCAAGTGCATCATTGTGGACGTTCTGCCTCTTTTCCTATGCTTTAAATGCAATTCCAGTCTACCTCCTGAAATCGGTTTCCTGCAATTCTGCCCCGCTTTCAAGTCCTCTTGGCAGCCTTACTTCAGTATATTTTTGGACGATAGCTGTCATTTATAACTCTGCAGGTTTGTGAATTACAGTGCCCCTGAGCTCCTTTCTTCAACTCGCTTTCTCGTGAGCTGGCCGCAACACCGCAGGATGGCTTCAGGCCCTAATCTGGTTCTGGCACGGCACGCTGAGCCTTTGGTTAATTCCTCTTCCTGGTGGGAAATGAGAGTTAAATTTGCCCGTCCAGACACCTCCAGCTAGTCTGTCATTGGTTCTCCCTATTCCTGTTCATCTTCCGCAGAAATTGCAAACTGGGCGAAACAGGAGGTTAAAGGCACTGACTCTCCAAGTCGGGAGAGTGTTAGTAAAGCGTCTGGAATGTTGCACCCGAGTACCAGGGGACGAAAACTGAGACATATTGGAACACGTCTCCCGATCACACGGTTGATGATACTCTGGGTTCTACATGCATGTTTTAGCTGAAGGAAGAATACCTTAAACCTGGAGAGTTGAGACCCGTGGAATGGGTACCATGCAATATGACTTCAAAGGGTCTTCATTTGCTCACCGAACTTCTCCAATCCTATTACTGCTGCGTTTATGACCCTGTACACACGCTTGATTCTCTTTCGGAGACATAGCAATCCATAGGTTTTAAGATACTTCCTAGTCAGGTACACTCTTAGGCATTTAATATGGGGTGTTGTGTCCATTTCGTTGAGCAAGGAGTAGCTCTTGTCTATTCCATATTTGGCTTAAGGAACTTTATCTGTGCTCAATTCCATCTCTGGTTTTATGCAGCACCCCAACTCACCTTTCCCCTTAAGCAAGCATAAGTTGGTTTTCTAAATTTGAGACCCTGTTCTGTATTGTAATTCAGTTCCTATGTAGCCAAGTTTACATTCCGTGTATTAGTGATATCTTATGATGTTTCTTTTTCTGTGTGACTTATTTCAGTTAGAATCATCGTACCTGAATCCACTTATTATGCTGCTACGGGCCTGATGACATAGATTTCATTGCTGAGTGATATTGCATTGTACGTAAGTACCACAACTTCTTTATCCATTTTTCACTTTCTGCGATAATGAACTTGTACCGTAAACCAGGTTCTTGTAAACAGAGCCGTCCCAACCTTTGGGGTGGCTGTGTCTTTTGATTTTAATTTCCCTAAGCTATAGGACCATAAGTGGAAGTGCCCTAGGCTCTGTTGCTTTGTTTTTTAGATGTTTCAGGAAACACCATACACTTCTCCCGAGTGGCTGTTGGCAATTTACATCCCGCCCATCAGCATAACAAGGCTCCCAGTTCTCCATGGCCTGTCCTGCCTTTCTGGATTTTACACTTTTTTCAGATGGCCCTTTTGACCGGGGGGAAGTGAGACTTCATTGTAGTGCAGATTTCCTTTGCAAGCTTGCTTGGTTGGCCAAAAAGGGCGTATGCGTTTTTTCCTGAATATATTCAGGAAAAAATGCATACGCCCTTTTTGGCCAAGTGCATCATTGTGGATGTTCTGCCTCTTTTCCTATGCTTTAAATGCAATTCCAGTCTACCTCCTGAAATCGGTTTCCTGCAATTCTGCCCCGCTTTCAAGTCCTCTTGGCAGCCTTACTTCAGTATATTTTTGGACGATAGCTGTCATTTATAACTCTGCAGGTTTGTGAATTACAGTGCCCCTGAGCTCCTTTCTTCAACTCGCTTTCTCGTGAGCTGGCCGCAACACCGCAGGATGGCTTCAGGCCCTAATCTGGTTCCGGCACGGCACGCTGAGCCTTTGGTTAATTCCTCTTCCTGGTGGGAAATGAGAGTTAAATTTGCCCGTCCAGACACCTCCAGCTAGTCTGTCATTGGTTCTCCCTATTCCTGTACATCTTCCGGAGAAATTGCAAACTGGGCCAAACAAGAGGTTAAAGGCGCTGACTCTCCAAGTCGGGAGAGTGTTAGTAAAGCGTCTGGAATGTTGCACCCGAGTACCAGGGGACGGAAACTGAGACATATTGGAACACGTCTCCCGATCACACGGTTGATCATACTCTGGGTTCCACATGCATGTTTTAGCTGAAGGAAGAATACCTTAAACCTGGAGAGTTGAGACCCGTGGAATGGGTACCATGCAATATGACTTCAAAGGGTCTTCATTTGCTCACCGAACTTCTCCAATCCTATCACTGCTGCGTTTATGCCCCTGTACACACGCTTGATTCTCTTTCGGAGACATAGCAATCCATAGGTTTTAAGATACTTCCTAGTCAGGTACACTCTTAGGCATTTAATATGGGGTGTTGAGTCCATTTCGTTGAGCAAGGAGTAGCTCTTGTCTATTCCATATTTGGCTTAAGGAACTTTATCTGTGCTCAATTCAATCTCTGGTTTTATGCAGCACCCCAACTCACCTTTCCCCTTAAGCAAGCATAAGTTGGTTTTCTAAATTTGAGACCCTGTTCTGTATTGTAATTCAGTTCCTATGTAGCCAAGTTTACATTCCGTGTATTAGTGATATCTTATGATGTTTCTTTTTCTGTGTGACTTATTTCAGTTAGAATCATCATACCTGAATCCACTTATTATGCTGCTACGGGCCTGATGACGTAGATTTCATTGCTGAGTGATATTGCATTGTACGTAAGTACCACAACTTCTTTATCCATTTTTCACTTTCTGAGATATTGAACTTGTACCGTAAACCAGGTTCTTGTAAACAGAGCCGTCCCAACCTTTGGGGTGGCTGTGTCTTTTGATTTTAATTTCCCTAAGCTATAGGACCATAAGTGGAAGTGCCCTAGGCTCTGTTGCTTTGTTTTTTAGATGTTTCAGGAAACACCATACACTTCTCCCGAGTGGCTGTTGGCAATTTACATCCCGTCCATCAGCATAACAAGGCTCCCAGTTCTCCATGGCCTGTCCTGCCTTTCTGGATTTCACACTTTTTTCAGATGGCCCTTTTGACCGGGGGGAAGTGAGACTTCATTGTAGTGCAGATTTCCTTTGCAAGCTTGCTTGGTTGGCCAAAAAGGGCGTATGCGTTTTTTCCTGAATATATTTAGGAAAAAACGCATACGCCCTTTTTGGCCAAGTGCATCATTGTGGACGTTCTGCCTCTTTTCCTATGCTTTAAATGCAATTCCAGTCTACCTCCTGAAATCGGTTTCCTGCAATTCTGCCCCGCTTTCAAGTCCTCTTGGCAGCCTTACTTCAGTATATTTTTGGACGATAGCTGTCATTTATAACTCTGCAGGTTTGTGAATTACAGTGCCCCTGAGCTCCTTTCTTCAACTCGCTTTCTCGTGAGCTGGCCGCAACACCGCAGGATGGCTTCAGGCCCTAATCTGGTTCTGGCACGGCACGCTGAGCCTTTGGTTAATTCCTCTTCCTGGTGGGAAATGAGAGTTAAATTTGCCCGTCCAGACACCTCCAGCTAGTCTGTCATTGGTTCTCCCTATTCCTGTTCATCTTCCGCAGAAATTGCAAACTGGGCGAAACAGGAGGTTAAAGGCACTGACTCTCCAAGTCGGGAGAGTGTTAGTAAAGCGTCTGGAATGTTGCACCCGAGTACCAGGGGACGAAAACTGAGACATATTGGAACACGTCTCCCGATCACACGGTTGATGATACTCTGGGTTCTACATGCATGTTTTAGCTGAAGGAAGAATACCTTAAACCTGGAGAGTTGAGACCCGTGGAATGGGTACCATGCAATATGACTTCAAAGGGTCTTCATTTGCTCACCGAACTTCTCCAATCCTATTACTGCTGCGTTTATGACCCTGTACACACGCTTGATTCTCTTTCGGAGACATAGCAATCCATAGGTTTTAAGATACTTCCTAGTCAGGTACACTCTTAGGCATTTAATATGGGGTGTTGTGTCCATTTCGTTGAGCAAGGAGTAGCTCTTGTCTATTCCATATTTGGCTTAAGGAACTTTATCTGTGCTCAATTCCATCTCTGGTTTTATGCAGCACCCCAACTCACCTTTCCCCTTAAGCAAGCATAAGTTGGTTTTCTAAATTTGAGACCCTGTTCTGTATTGTAATTCAGTTCCTATGTAGCCAAGTTTACATTCCGTGTATTAGTGATATCTTATGATGTTTCTTTTTCTGTGTGACTTATTTCAGTTAGAATCATCGTACCTGAATCCACTTATTATGCTGCTACGGGCCTGATGACATAGATTTCATTGCTGAGTGATATTGCATTGTACGTAAGTACCACAACTTCTTTATCCATTTTTCACTTTCTGCGATAATGAACTTGTACCGTAAACCAGGTTCTTGTAAACAGAGCCGTCCCAACCTTTGGGGTGGCTGTGTCTTTTGATTTTAATTTCCCTAAGCTATAGGACCATAAGTGGAAGTGCCCTAGGCTCTGTTGCTTTGTTTTTTAGATGTTTCAGGAAACACCATACACTTCTCCCGAGTGGCTGTTGGCAATTTACATCCCGCCCATCAGCATAACAAGGCTCCCAGTTCTCCATGGCCTGTCCTGCCTTTCTGGATTTTACACTTTTTTCAGATGGCCCTTTTGACCGGGGGGAAGTGAGACTTCATTGTAGTGCAGATTTCCTTTGCAAGCTTGCTTGGTTGGCCAAAAAGGGCGTATGCGTTTTTTCCTGAATATATTTAGGAAAAAACGCATACGCCCTTTTTGGCCAAGTGCATCATTGTGGACGTTCTGCCTCTTTTCCTATGCTTTAAATGCAATTCCAGTCTACCTCCTGAAATCGGTTTCCTGCAATTCTGCCCCGCTTTCAAGTCCTCTTGGCAGCCTTACTTCAGTATATTTTTGGACGATAGCTGTCATTTATAACTCTGCAGGTTTGTGAATTACAGTGCCCCTGAGCTCCTTTCTTCAACTCGCTTTCTCGTGAGCTGGCCGCAACACCGCAGGATGGCTTCAGGCCCTAATCTGGTTCCGGCACGGCACGCTGAGCCTTTGGTTAATTCCTCTTCCTGGTGCGAAATGAGAATTAAATTTACCCATCCAGACACCTCCATCTAGTCTGTCATTGGTTCTCCCTATTCCTGTTCATCTTCCGCAGAAATTGCAAACTGGGCCAAACAGGAGGTTAAAGGCACTGACTCTCCAAGTCGGGAGAGTGTTAGTAAAGCATCTGGAATGTTGCACCCGAGTACCAGGGGACGAAAACTGAGACATATTGGAACACATTTCTCGATCACATGGTTGATCATACTCTGGGTTCCACATGCATGTTTTAGCTGAAGGAAGAATACCTTAAACCTGGAGAGTTGAGACCCGTGGAATGGGTAACATGCAATATGATTTCAAAGGGTCTTCATTTGCTCACCGAACCTCTCCAGTCCTATCACTGCTGCGTTTATGCCCCTGCACACACGCTTGATTCTCTTTCGGAGACATAGCAATCCATAGGTTTTAAGATACTTCCTAGTCAGGTATATTTTTAGGTGTTTAATATGGGGTGTTGAATCCATTTCGTTGAGCAAGGAGTAGCTCTTGTCTATTCCATATTTGGCTTAAGGAACTTTATCTGTGCTCATTTCAATCTCTGGTTTTATGCAGCACCCCAACTCACCTTTCCCCTTAAGCAAGCATAAGTTGGGTTTCTAAATTTGAGACCCTGTTCTGTTTTGGAATTCAGTTCCTGTGTAGCCAAGTTTACATTCCGTGTATTAGTGATATCTTATGATGTTTCTTTTTCTGTGTGACTTATTTCAGTTAGAATCATCATACCTGAATCCACTCATTATGCTGCTACGGGCCTGATGACATAGATTTCCTTGCTGAGTGATATTGCATTGTACGTAAGTACCACAACTTCTTTATCCATTTTTCACTTTCTGCGATATTGAACTTGTACCGTAAACCAGGTTCTTGTAAACAGAGCCGTCCCAACCTTTGGGGTGGCTGTGTCTTTTGATTTTAATTTCCCTAAGCTATAGGACCATAAGTGGAAGTGCCCTAGGCTCTGTTGCTTTGTTTTTTAGATGTTTCAGGAAACACCATACACTTCTCCCGAGTGGCTGTTGGCAATTTTCATCCCGCCCATCAGCATAACAAGGCTCCCAGTTCTCCATGGCCTGTCCTGCCTTTCTGGATTTTACACTTTTTTCAGATGGCCCTTTTGACCGGGGGGAAGTGAGACTTCATTGTAGTGCAGATTTCCTTTGCAAGCTTGCTTGGTTGGCCAAAAAGGGCGTATGCGTTTTTTCCTGAATATATTCAGGAAAAAATGCATACGCCCTTTTTGGCCAAGTGCATCATTGTGGACGTTCTGCCTCTTTTCCTATGCTTTAAATGCAATTCCAGTCTACCTCCTGAAATCGGTTTCCTGCAATTCTGCCCCGCTTTCAAGTCCTCTTGGCAGCCTTACTTCAGTATATTTTTGGACGATAGCTGTCATTTATAACTCTGCAGGTTTGTGAATTACAGTGCCCCTGAGCTCCTTTCTTCAACTCGCTTTCTCGTGAGCTGGCCGCAACACCGCAGGATGGATTCAGGCCCTAATCTGGTTCCGGCACGGCACGCTGAGCCTTTGGTTAATTCCTCTTCCTGGTGGGAAATGAGAGTTAAATTTGCCCGTCCAGACACCTCCAGCTAGTCTCTCATTGGTTCTCCCTATTACTGTTCATCTTCCGCAGAAATTGCAAACTGGGCCAAACAGGAGGTTAAAGGCGCTGACTCTCCAAGTCGGGAGAGGGTTAGTAAAGCGACTGGAATATTGCACCCGAGTACCAGGGGACGAAAACTGAGATATATTTGAACACGTCTCCCGATCACACGGTTGATCATACTCTGGGTTCCACATGCATGTTTTAGCTGAAGGAAGAATACCTTAAACCTGGAGAGTTGAGACCCGTGGAATGGGTACCATGCAATATGACTTCAAAGGGTCTTCATTTGCTCACCGAACTTCTCCAATCCTATCACTGCTGCGTTTATGCCCCTGTACACATGCTTGATTCTCTTTCGGAGACATAGCAATCCATAGGTTTTAAGATACCTCCTAGTCAGGTACACTCTTAGGCATTTAATATGGGGTGTTGAGTCCATTTCGTTGAGCAAGGAGTAGCTCTTGTCTATTCCATATTTGGCTTAAGGAACTTTATCTGTGCTCATTTCAATCTCTGGTTTTATGCAGCACCCCAACTCACATTTCACCTTAAAGAAGCATAAGTTGGTTTTCTAAATTTGAGACCCTGTTCTGTTTTGGAATTCAGTTCCTGTGTAGCCAAGCTTACATTCCGTGTATTAGTGATATCTTATGATGTTTCTTTTTCTGTGTGACTTATTTCAGTTAGAATCATCATACCTGAATCCACTTATTATGCTGCTACGGGCCTGATGACGTAGATTTCCTTGCTGAGTGATATTGCATTGTACGTAAGTACCACAACTTCTTTATCCATTTTTCACTTTCTGAGATATTGAACTTGTACCGTAAACCAGGTTCTTGTAAACAGAGCCGTCCCAACCTTTGGGGTGGCTGTGTCTTTTGATTTTAATTTCCCTAAGCTATAGGACCATAAGTGGAAGTGCCCTAGGCTCTGTTGCTTTGTTTTTTAGATGTTTCAGGAAACACCATACACTTCTCCCGAGTGGCTGTTGGCAATTTACATCCCGCCCATCAGCATAACAAGGCTCCCAGTTCTCCATGGCCTGTCCTGCCTTTCTGGATTTCACACTTTTTTCAGATGGCCCTTTTGACCGGGGGGAAGTGAGACTTCATTGTAGTGCAGATTTCCTTTGCAAGCTTGCTTGGTTGGCCAAAAAGGGCGTATGCGTTTTTTCCTGAATATATTTAGGAAAAAACGCATACGCACTTTTTGGCCAAGTGCATCATTGTGGACGTTCTGCCTCTTTTCCTATGCTTTAAATGCAATTCCAGTCTACCTCCTGAAATCGGTTTCCTGCAATTCTGCCCCGCTTTCAAGTCCTCTTGGCAGCCTTACTTCAGTATATTTTTGGACGATAGCTGTCATTTATAACTCTGCAGGTTTGTGAATTACAGTGCCCCTGAGCTCCTTTCTTCAACTCGCTTTCTCGTGAGCTGGCCGCAACACCGCAGGATTGCTTCAGGCCCTAATCTGGTTCTGGCACGGCACGCTGAGCCTTTGGTTAATTCCTCTTCCTGGTGCGAAATGAGAATTAAATTTGCCCATCCAGACACCTCCATCTAGTCTGTCATTGGTTCTCCCTATTCCTGTTCATCTTCCGCAGAAATTGCAAACTGGGCCAAACAGGAGGTTAAAGGCACTGACTCTCCAAGTCGGGAGAGTGTTAGTAAAGCATCTGGAATGTTGCACCCGAGTACCAGGGGACGAAAACTGAGACATATTGGAACACATATCCCGATCACATGGTTGATCATACTCTGGGTTCCACATGCATGTTTTAGCTGAAGGAAGAATACCTTAAACCTGGAGAGTTGAGACCCGTGGAATGGGTAACATGCAATATGATTTCAAAGGGTCTTCATTTGCTCACCGAACCTCTCCAGTCCTATCACTGCTGCGTTTATGCCCCTGCACACACGCTTGATTCTCTTTCGGAGACATAGCAATCCATAGGTTTTAAGATACTTCCTAGTCAGTTATATTTTTAGGTGTTTAATATGGGGTGTTGAATCCATTTCGTTGAGCAAGGAGTAGCTCTTGTCTATTCCATATTTGGCTTAAGGAACTTTATCTGTGCTCATTTCAATCTCTGGTTTTATGCAGCACCCCAACTCACCTTTCCCCTTAAGCAAGCATAAGTTGGGTTTCTAAATTTGAGACCCTGTTCTGTTTTGGAATTCAGTTCCTGTGTAGCCAAGTTTACATTCCGTGTATTAGTGATATCTTATGATGTTTCTTTTTCTGTGTGACTTATTTCAGTTAGAATCATCATACCTGAATCCACTCATTATGCTGCTACGGGCCTGATGACATAGATTTCCTTGCTGAGTGATATGGCATTGTACGTAAGTACCACAACTTCTTTATCCATTTTTCACTTTCTGCGATATTGAACTTGTACCGTAAACCAGGTTCTTGTAAACAGAGCCGTCCCAACCTTTGCGGTGGCTGTGTCTTTTGATTTTAATTTCCCTAAGCTATAGGACCATAAGTGGAAGTGCCCTAGGCTCTGTTGCTTTGTTTTTTAGATGTTTCAGGAAACACCATACACTTCTCCCGAGTGGCTGTTGGCAATTTTCATCCCGCCCATCAGCATAACAAGGCTCCCAGTTCTCCATGGCCTGTCCTGCCTTTCTGGATTTCACACTTTTTTCAGATGGCCCTTTTGACCGGGGGGAAGTGAGACTTCATTGTAGTGCAGATTTCCTTTGCAAGCTTGCTTGGTTGGCCAAAAAGGGCGTATGCGTTTTTTCCTGAATATATTCAGGAAAAAATGCATACGCCCTTTTTAGCCAAGTGCATCATTGTGGACGTTCTGCCTCTTTTCCTATGCTTTAAATGCAATTCCAGTCTACCTCCTGAAATCGGTTTCCTGCAATTCTGCCCCGCTTTCAAGTCCTCTTGGCAGCCTTACTTCAGTATATTTTTGGACGATAGCTGTCATTTATAACTCTGCAGGTTTGTGAATTACAGTGCCCCTGAGCTCCTTTCTTCAACTCGCTTTCTCGTGAGCTGGCCGCAACACCGCAGGATGGATTCAGGCCCTAATCTGGTTCCGGCACGGCACGCTGAGCCTTTGGTTAATTCCTCTTCCTGGTGGGAAATGAGAGTTAAATTTGCCCGTCCAGAATCCTCCAGCTAGTCTGTCATTGGTTCTCCCTATTCCTGTTCATCTTCCGCAGAAATTGCAAACTGGGCCAAACAGGAGGTTAAAGGCGCTGACTCTCCAAGTCGTGAGAGGGTTAGTAAAGCGACTGGAATGTTGCACCCGAGTACCAGGGGACGAAAACTGAGATATATTTGAACACGTCTCCCGATCACACGGTTGATCATACTCTGGGTTCCACATGCATGTTTTAGCTGAAGGAAGAATACCTTAAACCTGGAGAGTTGAGAGCCGTGGAATGGGTACCATGCAATATGACTTCAAAGGGTCTTCATTTGCTCACCGAACTTCTCCAATCCTATCACTGCTGCGTTTATGCCCCTGTACACACGCTTGATTCTCTTTCGGAGACATAGCAATCCATAGGTTTTAAGATACCTCCTAGTCAGGTACACTCTTAGGCATTTAATATGGGGTGTTGAGTCCATTTCGTTGAGCAAGGAGTAGCTCTTGTCTATTCCATATTTGGCTTAAGGAACTTTATCTGTGCTCAATTCAATCTCTGGTTTTATGCAGCACCCCAACTCACCTTTCCCCTTAAGCAAGCATAAGTTGGTTTTCTAAATTTGAGACCCTGTTCTGTATTGTAATTCAGTTCTTATGTAGCCAAGTTTACATTCCGTGTATTAGTGATATCTTATGATGTTTCTTTTTCTGTGTGACTTATTTCAGTTAGAATCATCATACCTGAATCCACTTATTATGCTGCTACGGGCCTGATGACATAGATTTCATTGCTGAGTGATATTGCATTGTACGTATGTACCACAACTTCTTTATCCATTTTTCACTTTCTGAGATATTGAACTTGTACCGTAAATGAGTTTCTAGTAAACAGAGCCCTCCCAACATTTTGGGTGGCTCTGTCTTTTTGATTTTAATTTCCCTAAGCTATAGGACCATAAGTGGAAGTGCCCTAGGCTCTGTTGCTTTGTTTTTTAGATGTTTCAGGAAACACCATACACTTCTCCCGAGTGGCTGTTGGCAATTTACATCCCGCCCATCAGCATAACAAGGCTCCCAGTTCTCCATGGCCTGTCCTGCCTTTCTGGATTTCACACTTTTTTCAGATGGCCCTTTTGACCGGGGGGAAGTGAGACTTCATTGTAGTGCAGATTTCCTTTGCAAGCTTGCTTGGTTGGCCAAAAAGGGCGTATGCGTTTTTTCCTGAATATATTTAGGAAAAAACGCATACGCACTTTTTGGCCAAGTGCATCATTGTGGACGTTCTGCCTCTTTTCCTATGCTTTAAATGCAATTCCAGTCTACCTCCTGAAATCGGTTTCCTGCAATTCTGCCCCGCTTTCAACTCCTCTTGGCAGCCTTACTTCAGTATATTTTTGGACGATAGCTGTCATTTATAACTCTGCAGGTTTGTGAATTACAGTGCCCCTGAGCTCCTTTCTTCAACTCGCTTTCTTGTGAGCTGGCCGCAACACCGCAGGATGGCTTCAGGCCCTAATCTGGTTCCGGCACGGCACGCTGAGCCTTTGGTTAATTCCTCTTCCTGGTGCGAAATGAGAATTAAATTTGCCCATCCAGACACCTCCATCTAGTCTGTCATTGGTTCTCCCTATTCCTGTTCATCTTCCGCAGAAATTGCAAACTGGGACAAACAGGAGGTTAAAGGCACTGACTCTCCAAGTCGGGAGAGTGTTAGTAAAGCGTCTGGAATGTTGCACCCGAGTACCAGGGGACGAAAACTGAGACATATTGGAACACATCTCCCGATCACATGGTTGATCATACTCTGGGTTCCACATGCATGTTTTAGCTGAAGGAAGAATACCTTAAACCTGGAGAGTTGAGACCCGTGGAATGGGTAACATGCAATATGATTTCAAAGGGTCTTCATTTGCTCACCGAACCTCTCCAGTCCTATCACTGCTGCGTTTATGCCCCTGCACACACGCTTGATTCTCTTTCGGAGACATAGCAATCCATAGGTTTTAAGATACTTCCTAGTCAGGTATATTCTTAGGTGTTTAATATGGGGTGTTGAATCCATTTCGTTGAGCAAGGAGTAGCTCTTGTCTATTCCATATTTGGCTTAAGGAACTTTATCTGTGCTCATTTCAATCTCTGGTTTTATGCAGCACCCCAACTCACCTTTCCCCTTAAGCAAGCATAAGTTGGTTTTCTAAATTTGAGACACTGTTCTGTTTTGTAATTCAGTTCCTATGTAGCCAAGTTTAAATTCCGTGTATTAGTGATATCTTATGATGTTTCTTTTCCTGTGTGACTTATTTCAGTTAGAATCATCATACCTGAATCCACTCATTATGCTGCTACGGGGCTGATGACATAGATTTCATTGCTGAGTGATATTGCATTGTACGTAAGTACCACAACTTCTTTATCCATTTTTCACTTTCTGCGATATTGAACTTGTACCGTAAACCAGGTTCTTGTAAACAGAGCCGTCCCAACCTTTGGGGTGGCTGTGTCTTTTGATTTTAATTTCCCTAAGCTATAGGACCATAAGTGGAAGTGCCCTAGGCTCTGTTGCTTTGTTTTTTAGATGTTTCAGGAAACACCATACACTTCTCCCGAGTGGCTGTTGGCAATTGACATCCCGCCCATCAGCATAACAAGGCTCCCAGTTCTCCATGGCCTGTCCTGCCTTTCTGGATTTTACACTTTTTTCAGATGGCCCTTTGGACCGGGGGGAAGTGAGACTTCATTGTAGTGCAGATTTCCTTTGCAAGCTTGCTTGGTTGGCCAAAAAGTGCGTATGCGTTTTTTCCTGAATATATTCAGGAAAAAACGCATACGCCCTTTTTGGCCAAGTGCATCATTGTGGACGTTCTGCCTCTTTTCCTATGCTTTAAATGCAATTCCAGTCTACCTCCTGAAATCGGTTTCCTGCAATTCTGCCCCGCTTTCAAGTCCTCTTGGCAGCCTTACTTCAGTATATTTTTGGACGATAGCTGTCATTTATAACTCTGCAGGTTTGTGAATTACAGTGCCCCTGAGCTCCTTTCTTCAACTCGCTTTCTCGTGAGCTGGCCGCAACACCGCAGGATGGCTTCAGGCCCTAATCTGGTTCCGGCACGGCACGCTGAACCTTTGGTTAATTCCTCTTCCTGGTGGGAAATGAGAGTTAAATTTGCCCGTCCAGACACCTCCAGCTAGTCTGTCATTGGTTCTCCCTATTCCTGTTCATCTTCCGCAGAAATTGCAAACTGTGCCAAACAGGAGGTTAAAGGCGCTGACTCTCCAAGTCGGGAGAGTGTTAGTAAAGCGTCTGGAATGTTGCACCCGAGTACCAGGGGACGAAAACTGAGACATATTTGAACACGTCTCCCGATCACACGGTTGATCATACTCTGGGTTCCACATGCATGTTTTAGCTGAAGGAAGAATACCTTAAACCTGGAGAGTTGAGACCCGTGGAATGGGTACCATGCAATATGACTTCAAAGGGTCTTCATTTGCTCACCGAACCTCTCCAATCCTATCACTGCTGCGTTTATGCCCCTGTACACACACTTGATTCTCTTTCAGAGACATAGCAATCCATAGGTTTTAAGATACTTCCTAGTCAGGTACACTCTTAGGCATTTAATATGGGGTGTTGAGTCCATTTCGTTGAGCAAGGAGTAGCTCTTGTCTATTCCATATTTGGCTTAAGGAACTTTATCTGTGCTCATTTCAATCTCTGGTTTTATGCAGCACCCCAACTCACCTTTCCCCTTAAGCAAGCATAAGTTGGTTTTCTAAATTTGAGACCCTGTTCTGTTTTGGAATTCAGTTCCTGTGTAGCCAAGTTTAC
This sequence comes from Lagenorhynchus albirostris, assembly GCF_949774975.1. Classification (NCBI taxonomy): domain Eukaryota; kingdom Metazoa; phylum Chordata; class Mammalia; order Artiodactyla; family Delphinidae; genus Lagenorhynchus; species Lagenorhynchus albirostris. Next base: position 102,341 of record NW_026783501.1, read on the forward strand.
ATTCCGTGTATTAGTGATATCTTATGATGTTTCTTTTCCTGTGTGACTTATTTCAGTTAGAATCATCATACCTGAATCCACTCATTATGCTGCTACAGGCCTGATGACATAGATTTCTTTTCTGAGTGATACTGCATTGTACGTAAGTACCGCAACATCTTTATCCATTTTTCACTTTCTGCGATATTGAACTTGTACCGTAAACCAGGTTCTTGTAAACAGAGCCGTCCCAACCTTTGGGGTGGCTGTGTCTTTTGATTTTAATTTCCCTAAGCTATAGGACCATAAGTGGAAGTGCCCTAGGCTCTGTTGCTTTGTTTTTTAGATGTTTCAGGAAACACCATACACTTCTCCCGAGTGGCTGTTGGCAATTGACATCCCGCCCATCAGCATAACAAGGCTCCCAGTTCTCCATGGCCTGTCCTGCCTTTCTGGATTTCACACTTTTTCAGATGGCCCTTTTGACCGGGGGGAAGTGAGACTTCATTGTAGTGCAGATTTCCTTTGCAAGCTTGCTTGGTTGGCCAAAAAGGGCGTATGCGTTTTTTCCTGAGGAAAACACGCATACGCCCTTTTTGGCCAAGTGCATCATTGTGGACGTTCTGCCTCTTTTCCTATGCTTTAAATGCAATTCCAGTCTACCTCCTGAAATCGGTTTCCTGCAATTCTGCCCCGCTTTCAAGTCCTCTTGGCAGCCTTACTTCAGTATATTTTTGGACGATAGCTGTCATTTATAACTCTGCAGGTTTGTGAATTACAGTGCCCCTGAGCTCCTTTCTTCAACTCGCTTTCTCGTGAATTGGCCGCAACACCGCAAGATGGCTTCAGGCCCTAATCTGGTTCCGGCACGGCACGCTGAACCTTTGGTTAATTCCTCTTCCTGGTGGGAAATGAGAGTTAAATTTGCCCGTCCAGACACCTCCAGCTAGTCTGTCATTGGTTCTCCCTATTCCTGTTCATCTTCCGCAGAAATTGCAAACTGGGCCAAACAGGAGGTTAAAGGCACTGACTCTCCAAGTCGGGAGAGTGTTAGTAAAGCGTCTGGAATGTTGCACCCGAGTACCAGGGGACGAAAACTGAGACATATTGGAACACGTCTCCCGATCACACGGTTGATCATACTCTGGGTTCCACATGCATGTTTTAGCTGAAGGAAGAATACCTTAAACCTGGAGAGTTGAGACCCGTGGAATGGGTACCATGCAATATGACTTCAAAGGGTCTTCATTTGCTCACCGAACCTCTCCAATCCTATCACTGCTGCGTTTATGCCCCTGTACACACACTTGATTCTCTTTCAGAGACATAGCAATCCATAGGTTTTAAGATACTTCCTAGTCAGGTACACTCTTAGGCATTTAATATGGGGTGTTGAGTCCATTTCGTTGAGCAAGGAGTAGCTCTTGTCTATTCCATATTTGGCTTAAGGAACTTTATCTGTGCTCATTTCAATCTCTGGTTTTATGCAGCACCCCAACTCACCTTTCCCCTTAAGCAAGCATAAGTTGGGTTTCTAAATTTGAGACCCTGTTCTGTTTTGTAATTCAGTTCCTGTGTAGCCAAGTTTACATTCCGTGTATTAGTGATATCTTATGATGTTTCTTTTCCTGTGTGACTTATTTCAGTTAGAATCATCGTACCTGAATCCACTCATTATGCTGCTACGGGCCTGATGACATAGATTTCATTGCTGAGTGATACTGCATTGTACGTAAGTACCACAACTTCTTTATCCATTTTTCACTTTCTGCGATACTGAACTTGTACCGTAAACCAGGTTCTTGTAAACAGAGCCGTCCCAACCTTTGGGGTGGCTGTGTCTTTTGATTTTAATTTCCCTAAGCTATAGGACCATAAGTGGAAGTGCCCTAGGCTCTGTTGCTTTGTTTTTTAGATGTTTCAGGAAACACCATACACTTCTCCCGAGTGGCTGTTGGCAATTGACATCCCGCCCATCAGCATAACAAGGCTCCCAGTTCTCCATGGCCTGTCCTGCCTTTCTGGATTTTACACTTTTTTCAGATGGCCCTTTTGACCGGGGGGAAGTGAGACTTCATTGTAGTGCAGATTTCCTTTGCAAGCTTGCTTGGTTGGCCAAAAAGGGCGTATGCGTTTTTTCCTGAATATATTCAGGAAAAAACGCATACGCCCTTTTTGGCCAAGTGCATCATTGTGGACGTTCTGCCTCTTTTCCTATGCTTTAAATGCAATTCCAGTCTACCTCCTGAAATCGGTTTCCTGCAATTCTGCCCCGCTTTCAAGTCCTCTTGGCAGCCTTACTTCAGTATATTTTTGGACGATAGCTGTCATTTATAACTCTGCAGGTTTGTGAATTACAGTGCCCCTGAGCTCCTTTCTTCAACTCGCTTTCTCGTGAGCTGGCCGCAACCCCGCAGGATGGCTTCAGGCCCTAATCTGGTTCCGGCACGGCACGCTGAGCCTTTGGTTAATTCCTCTTCCTGGTGGGAAATGAGAGTTAAATTTGCCCGTCCAGACACCTCCAGCTAGTCTGTCATTGGTTCTCCCTATTCCTGTTCATCTTCCGCAGAAATTGCAAACTGGGCCAAACAGGAGGTTAAAGGCACTGACTCTCCAAGTCGGGAGAGTGTTAGTAAAGCGTCTGGAATGTTGCACCCGAGTACCAGGGGACGAAAACTGAGACATATTGGAACACGTCTCCCGATCACACGGTTGATCATACTCTGGGTTCCACATGTATGTTTTAGCTGAAGGAAGAATACCTTAAACCTGGATAGTTGAGACCCGTGGAATGGGTACCATGCAATATGACTTCATAGGGTCTTCATTTGCTCACCGAACCTCTACAATCCTATCACTGCTGCGTTTATGCCCCTGTACACACACTTGATTCTCTTTCAGAGACATAGCAATCCATAGGTTTTAAGATACTTCCTAGTCAGGTACACTCTTAGGCATTTAATATGGGGTGTTGAGTCCATTTCGTTGAGCAAGGAGTAGCTCTTGTCTATTCCATATTTGGCTTAAGGAACTTTATCTGTGCTCATTTCAATCTCTGGTTTTATGCAGCACCCCAACTCACCTTTCCCCTTAAGCAAGCATAAGTTGGGTTTCTAAATTTGAGACCCTGTTCTGTTTTGTAATTCAGTTCCTGTGTAGCCAAGTTTACATTCCGTGTATTAGTGATATCTTATGATGTTTCTTTTCCTGTGTGACTTATTTCAGTTAGAATCATCGTACCTGAATCCACTCATTATGCTGCTACGGGCCTGATGACATAGATTTCATTGCTGAGTGATACTGCATTGTACGTAAGTACCACAACTTCTTTATCCATTTTTCACTTTCTGCGATACTGAACTTGTACCGTAAACCAGGTTCTTGTAAACAGAGCCGTCCCAACCTTTGGGGTGGCTGTGTCTTTTGATTTTAATTTCCCTAAGCTATAGGACCATAAGTGGAAGTGCCCTAGGCTCTGTTGCTTTGTTTTTTAGATGTTTCAGGAAACACCATACACTTCTCCCGAGTGGCTGTTGGCAATTGACATCCCGCCCATCAGCATAACAAGGCTCCCAGTTCTCCATGGCCTGTCCTGCCTTTCTGGATTTTACACTTTTTTCAGATGGCCCTTTTGACCGGGGGGAAGTGAGACTTCATTGTAGTGCAGATTTCCTTTGCAAGCTTGCTTGGTTGGCCAAAAAGGGCGTATGCGTTTTTTCCTGAATATATTCAGGAAAAAACGCATACGCCCTTTTTGGCCAAGTGCATCATTGTGGACGTTCTGCCTCTTTTCCTATGCTTTAAATGCAATTCCAGTCTACCTCCTGAAATCGGTTTCCTGCAATTCTGCCCCGCTTTCAAGTCCTCTTGGCAGCCTTACTTCAGTATATTTTAGGACGATAGCTGTCATTTATAACTCTGCAGGTTTGTGAATTACAGTGCCCCTGAGCTCCTTTCTTCAACTCGCTTTCTCGTGAGCTGGCCGCAACCCCGCAGGATGGCTTCAGGCCCTAATCTGGTTCCGGCACGGCACGCTGAGCCTTTGGTTAATTCCTCTTCCTGGTGGGAAATGAGAGTTAAATTTGCCCGTCCAGACACCTCCAGCTAGTCTGTCATTGGTTCTCCCTATTCCTGTTCATCTTCCGCAGAAATTGCAAACTGGGCCAAACAGGAGGTTAAAGGCACTGACTCTCCAAGTCGGGAGAGTGTTAGTAAAGCGTCTGGAATGTTGCACCCGAGTACCAGGGGACGAAAACTGAGACATATTGGAACACGTCTCCCGATCACACGGTTGATCATACTCTGGGTTCCACATGCATGTTTTAGCTGAAGGAAGAATACCTTAAACCTGGAGAGTTGAGACCCGTGGAATGGGTACCATGCAATATGACTTCATAGGGTCTTCATTTGCTCACCGAACCTCTCCAATCCTATCACTGCTGCGTTTATGCCCCTGTACACACACTTGATTCTCTTTCAGAGACATAGCAATCCATAGGTTTTAAGATACTTCCTAGTCAGGTACACTCTTAGGCATTTAATATGGGGTGTTGAGTCCATTTCGTTGAGCAAGGAGTAGCTCTTGTCTATTCCATATTTGGCTTAAGGAACTTTATCTGTGCTCATTTCAATCTCTGGTTTTATGCAGCACCCCAACTCACCTTTCCCCTTAAGCAAGCATAAGTTGGGTTTCTAAATTTGAGACCCTGTTCTGTTTTGTAATTCAGTTCCTGTGTAGCCAAGTTTACATTCCGTGTATTAGTGATATCTTATGATGTTTCTTTTCCTGTGTGACTTATTTCAGTTAGAATCATCGTACCTGAATCCACTCATTATGCTGCTACGGGCCTGATGACATAGATTTCATTGCTGAGTGATACTGCATTGTACGTAAGTACCACAACTTCTTTATCCATTTTTCACTTTCTGCGATACTGAACTTGTACCGTAAACCAGGTTCTTGTAAACAGAGCCGTCCCAACCTTTGGGGTGGCTGTGTCTTTTGATTTTAATTTCCCTAAGCTATAGGACCATAAGTGGAAGTGCCCTAGGCTCTGTTGCTTTGTTTTTTAGATGTTTCAGGAAACACCATACACTTCTCCCGAGTGGCTGTTGGCAATTGACATCCCGCCCATCAGCATAACAAGGCTCCCAGTTCTCCATGGCCTGTCCTGCCTTTCTGGATTTTACACTTTTTTCAGATGGCCCTTTTGACCGGGGGGAAGTGAGACTTCATTGTAGTGCAGATTTCCTTTGCAAGCTTGCTTGGTTGGCCAAAAAGGGCGTATCCGTTTTTTCCTGAATATATTCAGGAAAAAACGCATACGCCCTTTTTGGCCAAGTGCATCATTGTGGACGTTCTGCCTCTTTTCCTATGCTTTAAATGCAATTCCAGTCTACCTCCTGAAATCGGTTTCCTGCAATTCTGCCCCGCTTTCAAGTCCTCTTGGCAGCCTTACTTCAGTATATTTTTGGACGATAGCTGTCATTTATAACTCTGCAGGTTTGTGAATTACAGTGCCCCTGAGCTCCTTTCTTCAACTCGCTTTCTCGTGAGCTGGCCGCAACCCCGCAGGATGGCTTCAGGCCCTAATCTGGTTCCGGCACGGCACGCTGAGCCTTTGGTTATTTTCTCTTCCTGGTGGGAAATGAGAGTTAAATTTGCCCGTCCAGACACCTCCAGCTAGTCTGTCATTGGTTCTCCCTATTCCTGTTCATCTTCCGCAGAAATTGCAAACTGGGCCAAACAGGAGGTTAAAGGCACTGACTCTCCAAGTCGGGAGAGTGTTAGTAAAGCGTCTGGAATGTTGCACCCGAGTACCAGGGGACGAAAACTGAGACATATTGGAACACGTCTCCCGATCACACGGTTGATCATACTCTGGGTTCCACATGCATGTTTTAGCTGAAGGAAGAATACCTTAAACCTGGAGAGTTGAGACCCGTGGAATGGGTACCATGCAATATGACTTCAAAGGGTCTTCATTTGCTCACCGAACCTCTCCAATCCTATCACTGCTGCGTTTATGCCCCTGTACACACACTTGATTCTCTTTCAGAGACATAGCAATCCATAGGTTTTAAGATACTTCCTAGTCAGGTACACTCTTAGGCATTTAATATGGGGTGTTGAGTCCATTTCGTTGAGCAAGGAGTAGCTCTTGTCTATTCCATATTTGGCTTAAGGAACTTTATCTGTGCTCATTTCAATCTCTGGTTTTATGCAGCACCCCAACTCACCTTTCCCCTTAAGCAAGCATAAGTTGGGTTTCTAAATTTGAGACCCTGTTCTGTTTTGTAATTCAGTTCCTGTGTAGCCAAGTTTACATTCCGTGTATTAGTGATATCTTATGATGTTTCTTTTTCTGTGTGACTTATTTCAGTTAGAATCATCGTACCTGAATCCACTCATTATGCTGCTACGGGCCTGATGACATAGATTTCATTGCTGAGTGATACTGCATTGTACGTAAGTACCACAACTTCTTTATCCATTTTTCACTTTCTGCGATACTGAACTTGTACCGTAAACCAGGTTCTTGTAAACAGAGCCGTCCCAACCTTTGGGGTGGCTGTGTCTTTTGATTTTAATTTCCCTAAGCTATAGGACCATAAGTGGAAGTGCCCTAGGCTCTGTTGCTTTGTTTTTTAGATGTTTCAGGAAACACCATACACTTCTCCCGAGTGGCTGTTGGCAATTGACATCCCGCCCATCAGCATAACAAGGCTCCCAGTTCTCCATGGCCTGTCCTGCCTTTCTGGATTTTACACTTTTTTCAGATGGCCCTTTTGACCGGGGGGAAGTGAGACTTCATTGTAGTGCAGATTTCCTTTGCAAGCTTGCTTGGTTGGCCAAAAAGGGCGTATGCGTTTTTTCCTGAATATATTCAGGAAAAAACGCATACGCCCTTTTTGGCCAAGTGCATCATTGTGGACGTTCTGCCTCTTTTCCTATGCTTTAAATGCAATTCCAGTCTACCTCCTGAAATCGGTTTCCTGCAATTCTGCCCCGCTTTCAAGTCCTCTTGGCAGCCTTACTTCAGTATATTTTTGGACGATAGCTGTCATTTATAACTCTGCAGGTTTGTGAATTACAGTGCCCCTGAGCTCCTTTCTTCAACTCGCTTTCTCGTGAGCTGGCCGCAACCCCGCAGGATGGCTTCAGGCCCTAATCTGGTTCCGGCACGGCACGCTGAGCCTTTGGTTAATTCCTCTTCCTGGTGGGAAATGAGAGTTAAATTTGCCCGTCCAGACACCTCCAGCTAGTCTGTCATTGGTTCTCCCTATTCCTGTTCATCTTCCGCAGAAATTGCAAACTGGGCCAAACAGGAGGTTAAAGGCACTGACTCTCCAAGTCGGGAGAGTGTTAGTAAAGCGTCTGGAATGTTGCACCCGAGTACCAGGGGACGAAAACTGAGACATATTGGAACACGTCTCCCGATCACACGGTTGATCATACTCTGGGTTCCACATGCATGTTTTAGCTGAAGGAAGAATACCTTAAACCTGGAGAGTTGAGACCCGTGGAATGGGTACCATGCAATATGACTTCAAAGGGTCTTCATTTGCTCACCGAACCTCTCCAATCCTATCACTGCTGCGTTTATGCCCCTGTACACACACTTGATTCTCTTTCAGACACATAGCAATCCATAGGTTTTAAGATACTTCCTAGTCAGGTACACTCTTAGGCATTTAATATGGGGTGTTGAGTCCATTTCGTTGAGCAAGGAGTAGCTCTTGTCTATTCCATATTTGGCTTAAGGAACTTTATCTGTGCTCATTTCAATCTCTGGTTTTATGCAGCACCCCAACTCACCTTTCCCCTTAAGCAAGCATAAGTTGGTTTTCTAAATTTGAGACCCTGTTCTGTTTTGTAATTCAGTTCCTGTGTAGCCAAGTTTACATTCCGTCTATTAGTGATATCTTATGATGTTTCTTTTCCTGTGTGACTTATTTCAGTTAGAATCATCGTACCTGAATCCACTCATTATGCTGCTACGGGCCTGATGACATAGATTTCATTGCTGAGTGATACTGCATTGTACGTAAGTACCACAACTTCTTTATCCATTTTTCACTTTCTGCGATATTGAACTTGTACCGTAAACCAGGTTCTTGTAAAGAGAGCCATCCCAACCGTTGGGGTGGCTGTGTCTTTTTGATTTTAATTTCCCTAAGCTATAGGACCATAAGTGGAAGTGCCCTAGGCTCTGTTGCTTTGTTTTTTAGCTGTTTCAGGAAACACCATACACTTCTCCCGAGTGGCTGTTGGCAATTTACATCCCGCCCATCAGCATAACAAGGCTCCCAGTTCTCCACGGCCTGTCCTCCCTTTCTGGATTTTACACTTTTTTCAGATGGCCCTTTTGACCGGGGGGAAGTGAGACTTCATTGTAGTGCAGATTTCCTTTGCAAGCTTGCTTGGTTGGCCAAAAAGGGCGTATGCGTTTTTTCCTGAATATATTCAGGAAAAAACGCATACGCCCTTTTTGGCCAAGTGCATCATTGTGGACGTTCTGCCTCTTTTCCTATGCTTTAAATGCAATTCCAGTCTACCTCCTGAAATCGGTTTCCTGCAATTCTGCCCCGCTTTCAAGTCCTCTTGGCAGCCTTACTTCAGTATATTTTTGGACGATAGCTGTCATTTATAACTCTGCAGGTTTGTGAATTACAGTGCCCCTGAGCTCCTTTCTTCAAGTCGCTTTCTCGTGAGCTGGCCGCAACACCGCAGGATGGCTTCAGGCCCTATCTGGTTCCGGCACGGCACGCTGAGCCTTCGGTTAATTCCTCTTCCTGGTGGGAAATGAGAGTTAAATTTGCCTGTCCACACACCTCCAGCTAGTCTGTCATTGGTTCTCCCTATTCCTGTTCATCTTCCGCAGAAATTGCAAACTGGGCCAAACAGGAGGTTAAAGGCACTGACTCTCCAAGTCGGGAGAGTGTTAGTAAAGCGTCTGGAATGTTGCACCCGAGTACCAGGGGACGAAAACTGAGACATATTGGAACACGTCTCCCGATCACACGGTTGATCATACTCTGGGTTCCACATGCATGTTTTAGCTGAAGGAAGAATACCTTAAACCTGGAGAGTTGAGACCCGTGGAATGGGTACCATGCAATATGACTTCAAAGGGTCTTCATTTGCTCACCGAACCTCTCCAATCCTATCACTGCTGCGTTTATGCCCCTGTACACACACTTGATTCTCTTTCAGAGACATAGCAATCCATAGGTTTTAAGATACTTCCTAGTCAGGTACACTCTTAGGCATTTAATATGGGGTGTTGAGTCCATTTCGTTGAGCAAGGAGTAGCTCTTGTCTATTCCATATTTGGCTTAAGGAACTTTATCTGTGCTCATTTCAATCTCTGGTTTTATGCAACACCCCAACTCACCTTTCCCCTTAAACAAGCATAAGTTGGGTTTCTAAATTTGAGACCCTGTTCTGTTTTGGAATTCAGTTCCTGTGTAGCCAAGTTTACATTCCGTGTATTAGTGATATCTTATGATGTTTCTTTTCCTGTGTGACTTATTTCAGTTAGAATCATCGTACCTGAATCCACTCATTATGCTGCTACGGGCCTGATGACATAGATTTCATTGCTGAGTGATACTGCATTGTACGTAAGTACCACAACTTCTTTATCCATTTTTCACTTTCTGCGATATTGAACTTGTACCGTAAACCAGGTTCTTGTAAACAGAGCCGTCCCAACCTTTGGGGTGGCTGTGTCTTTTGATTTTAATTTCCCTAAGCTATAGGACCATAAGTGGAAGTGCCCTAGGCTCTGTTGCTTTGTTTTTTAGATGTTTCAGGAAACACCATACACTTCTCCCGAGTGGCTGTTGGCAATTTACATCCCGCCCATCAGCATAACAAGGCTCCCAGTTCTCCACGGCCTGTCCTGCCTTTCTGGATTTTACACTTTTTTCAGATGGCCCTTTTGACCGGGGGGAAGTGAGACTTCACTGTAGTGCAGATTTCCTTTGCAACCTTGCTTGGTTGGCCAAAAAGGGCGTATGCGTTTTTTCCTGAATATATTCAGGAAAAAACGCATACGCCCTTTTTGGCCAAGTGCATCATTGTGGACGTTCTGCCTCTTTTCCTATGCTTTAAATGCAATTCCAGTCTACCTCCTGAAATCGGTTTCCTGCAATTCTGCCCCGCTTTCAAGTCCTCTTGGCAGCCTTACTTCAGTATATTTTTGGACGATAGCTGTCATTTATAACTCTGCAGGTTTCTGAATTACAGTGCCCCTGAGCTCCTTTCTTCAACTCGCTTTCTCGTGAGCTGGCCGCAACCCCGCAGGATGGCTTCAGGCCCTAATCTGGTTCCGGCACGGCACGCTGAGCCTTTGGTTAATTCCTCTTCCTGGTGGGAAATGAGAGTTAAATTTGCCCGTCCAGACACCTCCAGCTAGTCTGTCATTGGTTCTCCCTATTCCTGTTCATCTTCCGCAGAAATTGCAAACTGGGCCAAACAGGAGGTTAAAGGCACTGACTCTCCAAGTCGGGAGAGTGTTAGTAAAGCGTCTGGAATGTTGCACCCGAGTACCAGGGGACGAAAACTGAGACATATTGGAACACGTCTCCCGATCACACGGTTGATCATACTCTGGGTTCCACATGCATGTTTTAGCTGAAGGAAGAATACCTTAAACCTGGAGAGTTGAGACCCGTGGAATGGGTACCATGCAATATGACTTCAAAGGGTCTTCATTTGCTCACCGAACCTCTCCAATCCTATCACTGCTGCGTTTATGCCCCTGTACACACACTTGATTCTCTTCCAGAGACATAGCAATCCATAGGTTTTAAGATACTTCCTAGTCAGGTACACTCTTAGGCATTTAATATGGGGTGTTGAGTCCATTTCGTTGAGCAAGGAGTAGCTCTTGTCTATTCCATATTTGGCTTAAGGAACTTTATCTGTGCTCATTTCAATCTCTGGTTTTATGCAGCACCCCAACTCACCTTTCCCCTTAAGCAAGCATAAGTTGGTTTTCTAAATTTGAGACCCTGTTCTGTTTTGTAATTCAGTTCCTGTGTAGCCAAGTTTACATTCCGTCTATTAGTGATATCTTATGATGTTTCATTTTCTGTGTGACTTATTTCAGTTAGAATCATCGTACCTGAATCCACTCATTATGCTGCTACGGGCCTGATGACATAGATTTCATTGCTGAGTGATATTGCATTGTACGTAAGTACCACAACTTCTTTATCCATTTTTCACTTTCTGCGATATTGAACTTGTACCGTAAACCAGGTTCTTGTAAACAGAGCCGTCCCAACCTTTGGGGTGGCTGTGTCTTTTGATTTTAATTTCCCTAAGCTATAGGACCATAAGTGGAAGTGCCCTAGGCTCTGTTGCTTTGTTTTTTAGATGTTTCAGGAAACACCATACACTTCTCCCGAGTGGCTGTTGGCAATTTACATCCCGCCCATCAGCATAACAAGGCTCCCAGTTCTCCATGGCCTGTCCTGCCTTTCTGGATTTTACACTTTTTTCAGATGGCCCTTTTGACCGGGGGGAAGTGAGACTTCATTGTAGTGCAGATTTCCTTTGCAAGCTTGCTTGGTTGGCCAAAAAGGGCGTATGCGTTTTTTCCTGAATATATTCAGGAAAAAACGCATACGCCCTTTTTGGCCAAGTGCATCATTGTGGACGTTCTGCCTCTTTTCCTATGCTTTAAATGCAATTCCAGTCTACCTCCTGAAATCGGTTTCCTGCAATTCTGCCCCGCTTTCAAGTCCTCTTGGCAGCCTTACTTCAGTATATTTTTGGACGATAGCTGTCATTTATAACTCTGCAGGTTTGTGAATTACAGTGCCCCTGAGCTCCTTTCTTCAACTCGCTTTCTCGTGAGCTGGCCGCAACCCCGCAGGATGGCTTCAGGCCCTAATCTGGTTCCGGCACGGCACGCTGAGCCTTTGGTTAATTCCTCTTCCTGGTGGGAAATGAGAGTTAAATTTGCCCGTCCAGACACCTCCAGCTAGTCTGTCATTGGTTCTCCCTATTCCTGTTCATCTTCCGCAGAAATTGCAAACTGGGCCAAACAGGAGGTTAAAGGCACTGACTCTCCAAGTCGGGAGAGTGTTAGTAAAGCGTCTGGAATGTTGCACCCGAGTACCAGGGGACGAAAACTGAGACATATTGGAACACGTCTCCCGATCACACTGTTGATCATACTCTGGGTTCCACATGCATGTTTTAGCTGAAGGAAGAATACCTTAAACCTGGAGAGTTGAGACCCGTGGAATGGGTACCATGCAATATGACTTCAAAGGGTCTTCATTTGCTCACCGAACCTCTCCAATCCTATCACTGCTGCGTTTATGCCCCTGTACACACACTTGATTCTCTTTCAGAGACATAGCAATCCATAGGTTTTAAGATACTTCCTAGTCAGGTACACTCTTAGGCATTTAATATGGGGTGTTGAGTCCATTTCGTTGAGCAAGGAGTAGCTCTTGTCTATTCCATATTTGGCTTAAGGAACTTTATCTGTGCTCATTTCAATCTCTGGTTTTATGCAGCACCCCAACTCACCTTTCCCCTTAAGCAAGCATAAGTTGGTTTTCTAAATTTGAGACCCTGTTCTGTTTTGTAATTCAGTTCCTGTGTAGCCAAGTTTACATTCCGTCTATTAGTGATATCTTATGATGTTTCATTTTCTGTGTGACTTATTTCAGTTAGAATCATCGTACCTGAATCCACTCATTATGCTGCTACGGGCCTGATGACATAGATTTCATTGCTGAGTGATATTGCATTGTACGTAAGTACCACAACTTCTTTATCCATTTTTCACTTTCTGCGATATTGAACTTGTACCGTAAACCAGGTTCTTGTAAACAGAGCCGTCCCAACTTTTGGGGTGGCTGTGTCTTTTGATTTTAATTTCCCTAAGCTATAGGACCATAAGTGGAAGTGCCCTAGGCTCTGTTGCTTTGTTTTTTAGATGTTTCAGGAAACACCATACACTTCTCCCGAGTGGCTGTTGGCAATTTACATCCCGCCCATCAGCATAACAAGGCTCCCAGTTCTCCATGGCCTGTCCTGCCTTTCTGGATTTTACACTTTTTTCAGATGGCCCTTTTGACCGGGGGGAAGTGAGACTTCATTGTAGTGCAGATTTCCTTTGCAAGCTTGCTTGGTTGGCCAAAAAGGGCGTATGCGTTTTTTCCTGAATATATTCAGGAAAAAACGCATACGCCCTTTTTGGCCAAGTGCATCATTGTGGACGTTCTGCCTCTTTTCCTATGCTTTAAATGCAATTCCAGTCTACCTCCTGAAATCGGTTTCCTGCAATTCTGCCCCGCTTTCAAGTCCTCTTGGCAGCCTTACTTCAGTATATTTTTGGACGATAGCTGTCATTTATAACTCTGCAGGTTTGTGAATTACAGTGCCCCTGAGCTCCTTTCTTCAACTCGCTTTCTCGTGAGCTGGCCGCAACACCGCAGGATGGCTTCAGGCCCTAATCTGGTTCCGGCACGGCATGCTGAGCCTTTGGTTAATTCCTCTTCCTGGTGGGAAATGAGAGTTAAATTTGCCCGTCCAGACACCTCCAGCTAGTCTGTCATTGGTTCTCCCTATTCCTGTTCATCTTCCGCAGAAATTGCAAACTGGGCCAAACAGGAGGTTAAAGGCACTGACTCTCCAAGTCGGGAGAGTGTTAGTAAAGCGTCTGGAATGTTGCACCCGAGTACCAGGGGACGAAAACTGAGACATATTGGAACACGTCTCCCGATCACACGGTTGATCATACTCTGGGTTCCACATGCATGTTTTAGCTGAAGGAAGAATACCTTAAACCTGGAGAGTTGAGACCCGTGGAATGGGTACCATGCAATATGACTTCAAAGGGTCTTCATTTGCTCACCGAACCTCTCCAATCCTATCACTGCTGCGTTTATGCCCCTGTACACACACTTGATTCTCTTTCAGAGACATAGCAATCCATAGGTTTTAAGATACTTCCTAGTCAGGTACACTCTTAGGCATTTAATATGGGGTGTTGAGTCCATTTCGTTGAGCAAGGAGTAGCTCTTGTCTATTCCATATTTGGCTTAAGGAACTTTATCTGTGCTCATTTCAATCTCTGGTTTTATGCAGCACCCCAACTCACCTTTCCCCTTAAGCAAGCATAAGTTGGTTTTCTAAATTTGAGACCCTGTTCTGTTTTGTAATTCAGTTCCTGTGTAGCCAAGTTTACATTCCGTGTATTAGTGATATCTTATGATGTTTCTTTTCCTGTGTGACTTATTTCAGTTAGAATCATCGTACCTGAATCCACTCATTATGCTGCTACGGGCCTGATGACATAGATTTCATTGCTGAGTGATACTGCATTGTACGTAAGTACCACAACTTCTTTATCCATTTTTCACTTTCTGCGATATTGAACTTGTACCGTAAACCAGGTTCTTGTAAAGAGAGCCGTCCCAACCGTTGGGGTGGCTGTGTCTTTTTGATTTTAATTTCCCTAAGCTATAGGACCATAAGTGGAAGTGCCCTAGGCTCTGTTGCTTTGTTTTTTAGCTGTTTCAGGAAACACCATACACATCTCCCGAGTGGCTGTTGGCAATTTACATCCCGCCCATCAGCATAACAAGGCTCCCAGTTCTCCACGGCCTGTCCTCCCTTTCTGGATTTTACACTTTTTTCAGATGGCCCTTTTGACCGGGGGGAAGTGAGACTTCATTGTAGTGCAGATTTCCTTTGCAAGCTTGCTTGGTTGGCCAAAAAGGGCGTATGCGTTTTTTCCTGAATTTATTCAGGAAAAAACGCATACGCCCTTTTTGGCCAAGTGCATCATTGTGGACGTTCTGCCTCTTTTCCTATGCTTTAAATGCAATTCCAGTCTACCTCCTGAAATCGGTTTCCTGCAATTCTGCCCCGCTTTCAAGTCCTCTTGGCAGCCTTACTTCAGTATATTTTTGGACGATAGCTGTCATTTATAACTCTGCAGGTTTGTGAATTACAGTGCCCCTGAGCTCCTTTCTTCAACTCGCTTTCTCGTGAGCTGGCCGCAACCCCGCAGGATGGCTTCAGGCCCTAATCTGGTTCCGGCACGGCACGCTGAGCCTTTGGTTAATTCCTCTTCCTGGTGGGAAATGAGAGTTAAATTTGCCCGTCCAGACACCTCCAGCTAGTCTCTCATTGGTTCTCCCTATTCCTGTTCATCTTCCGCAGAAATTGCAAACTGGGCCAAACAGGAGGTTAAAGGCACTGACTCTCCAAGTCGGGAGAGTGTTAGTAAAGCGTCTGGAATGTTGCACCCGAGTACCAGGGGATGAAAACTGAGACATATTGGAACACGTCTCCCGATCACACGGTTGATCATACTCTGGGTTCCACATGCATGTTTTAGCTGAAGGAAGAATACCTTAAACCTGGAGAGTTGAGACCCGTGGAATGGGTACCATGCAATATGACTTCAAAGGGTCTTCATTTGCTCACCGAACCTCTCCAGTCCTATCACTGCTGCGTTTATGCCCCTGTACACACACTTGATTCTCTTTCAGAGACATAGCAATCCATAGGTTTTAAGATACTTCCTAGTCAGGTACACTCTTAGGCATTTAATATGGGGTGTTGAGTCCATTTCGTTGAGCAAGGAGTAGCTCTTGTCTATTCCATATTTGGCTTAAGGAACTTTATCTGTGCTCATTTCAATCTCTGGTTTTATGCAGCACCCCAACTCACCTTTCCCCTTAAGCAAGCATAAGTTGGTTTTCTAAATTTGAGACCCTGTTCTGTTTTGTAATTCAGTTCCTGTGTAGCCAAGTTTACATTCCGTCTATTAGTGATATCTTATGATGTTTCTTTTCCTGTGTGACTTATTTCAGTTAGAATCATCGTACCTGAATCCACTCATTATGCTGCTACGGGCCTGATGACATAGATTTCATTGCTGAGTGATACTGCATTGTACGTAAGTACCACAACTTCTTTATCCATTTTTCACTTTCTGCGATATTGAACTTGTACCGTAAACCAGGTTCTTGTAAACAGAGCCGTCCCAACCTTTGGGGTGGCTGTGTCTTTTGATTTTAATTTCCCTAAGCTATAGGACCATAAGTGGAAGTGCCCTAGGCTCTGTTGCTTTGTTTTTTAGATGTTTCAGGAAACACCATACACTTCTCCCGAGTGGCTGTTGGCAATTGACATCCCGCCCATCAGCATAACAAGGCTCCCAGTTCTCCATGGCCTGTCCTGCCTTTCTGGATTTTACACTTTTTTCAGATGGCCCTTTTGACCGGGGGGAAGTGAGACTTCACTGTAGTGCAGATTTCCTTTGCAAGCTTGCTTGGTTGGCCAAAAAGGGCGTATGCGTTTTTTCCTGAATATATTCAGGAAAAAACGCATACGCCCTTTTTGGCCAAGTGCATCATTGTGGACGTTCTGCCTCTTTTCCTATGCTTTAAATGCAATTCCAGTCTACCTCCTGAAATCGGTTTCCTGCAATTCTGCCCCGCTTTCAAGTCCTCTTGGCAGCCTTACTTCAGTATATTTTTGGACGATAGCTGTCATTTATAACTCTGCAGGTTTGTGAATTACAGTGCCCCTGAGCTCCTTTCTTCAACTCGCTTTCTCGTGAGCTGGCCGCAACCCCGCAGGATGGCTTCAGGCCCTAATCTGGTTCCGGCACGGCACGCTGAGCCTTTGGTTAATTCCTCTTCCTGGTGGGAAATGAGAGTTAAATTTGCCCGTCCAGACACCTCCAGCTAGTCTGTCATTGGTTCTCCCTATTCCTGTTCATCTTCCGCAGAAATTGCAAACTGGGCCAAACAGGAGGTTAAAGGCACTGACTCTCCAAGTCGGGAGAGTGTTAGTAAAGCGTCTGGAATGTTGCACCCGAGTACCAGGGGACGAAAACTGAGACATATTGGAACACGTCTCCCGATCACACGGTTGATCATACTCTGGGTTCCACATGCATGTTTTAGCTGAAGGAAGAATACCTTAAACCTGGAGAGTTGAGACCCGTGGAATGGGTACCATGCAATATGACTTCAAAGGGTCTTCATTTGCTCACCGAACCTCTCCAATCCTATCACTGCTGCGTTTATGCCCCTGTACACACACTTGATTCTCTTTCAGAGACATAGCAATCCATAGGTTTTAAGATACTTCCTAGTCAGGTACACACTTAGGCATTTAATATGGGGTGTTGAGTCCATTTCGTTGAGCAAGGAGTAGCTCTTGTCTATTCCATATTTGGCTTAAGGAACTTTATCTGTGCTCATTTCAATCTCTGGTTTTATGCAGCACCCCAACTCACCTTTCCCCTTAAGCAAGCATAAGTTGGTTTTCTAAATTTGAGACCCTGTTCTGTTTTGTAATTCAGTTCCTGTGTAGCCAAGTTTACATTCCGTGTATTAGTGATATCTTATGATGTTTCTTTTCCTGTGTGACTTATTTCAGTTAGAATCATCATACCTGAATCCACTCATTATGCTGCTACGGGCTTGATGACATAGATTTCATTGCTGAGTGATACTGCATTGTACGTAAGTACCACAACTTCTTTATCGATTTTTCACTTTCTGCGATATTGAACTTGTACCGTAAACCAGGTTCTTGTAAAGAGAGCCGTCCCAACTTTTGGGGTGGCTGTGTCTTTTTGATTTTAATTTCCCAAAGCTATAGGACCATAAGTGGAAGTGCCCTAGGCTCTATTGCTTTGTTTTTTAGCTGTTTCAGGAAACACCATACACTTCTCCAGAGTGGCTGTTGGCAATTTACATCCCGGCCATCAGCATAACAAGGCTCCCAGTTCTCCATGGCCTGTCCTCCCTTTCTGGATTTTACACTTTTTTCAGATGGCCCTTTTGACCGGGGGGAAGTGAGACTTCATTGTAGTGCAGATTTCCTTTGCAAGCTTGCTTGGTTGGCCAAAAAGGGCGTATGCGTTTTTTCCTGAATATATTCAGGAAAAAACGCATACGCCCTTTTTGGCCAAGTGCATCATTGTGGACGTTCTGCCTCTTTTCCTATGCTTTAAATGCAATTCCAGTCTACCTCCTGAAATCGGTTTCCTGCAATTCTGCCCCGCTTTCAAGTCCTCTTGGCAGCCTTACTTCAGTATATTTTTGGACGATAGCTGTCATTTATAACTCTGCAGGTTTGTGAATTACAGTGCCCCTGAGCTCCTTTCTTCAACTCGCTTTCTCGTGAGCTGGCCGCAACCCCGCAGGATGGCTTCAGGCCCTAATCTGGTTCCGGCACGGCACGCTGAGCCTTTGGTTAATTCCTCTTCCTGGTGGGAAATGAGAGTTAAATTTGCCCGTCCAGACACCTCCAGCTAGTCTGTCATTGGTTCTCCCTATTCCTGTTCATCTTCCGCAGAAATTGCAAACTGGGCCAAACAGGAGGTTAAAGGCACTGACTCTCCAAGTCGGGAGAGTGTTAGTAAAGCGTCTGGAATGTTGCACTCGAGTACCAGGGGATGAAAACTGAGACATATTGGAACACGTCTCCCGATCACACGGTTGATCATACTCTGGGTTCCACATGCATGTTTTAGCTGAAGGAAGAATACCTTAAACCTGGAGAGTTGAGACCCGTGGAATGGGTACCATGCAATATGACTTCAAAGGGTCTTCATTTGCTCACCGAACCTCTCCAGTCCTATCACTGCTGCGTTTATGCCCCTGTACACACACTTGATTCTCTTTCAGAGACATAGCAATCCATAGGTTTTAAGATACTTCCTAGTCAGGTACACTCTTAGGCATTTAATATGGGGTGTTGAGTCCATTTCGTTGAGCAAGGAGTAGCTCTTGTCTATTCCATATTTGGCTTAAGGAACTTTATCTGTGCTCATTTCAATCTCTGGTTTTATGCAGCACCCCAACTCACCTTTCCCCTTAAGCAAGCATAAGTTGGTTTTCTAAATTTGAGACCCTGTTCTGTTTTGTAATTCAGTTCCTGTGTAGCCAAGGTTACATTCCGTGTATTAGTGATATCTTATGATGTTTCTTTTCCTGTGTGACTTATTTCAGTTAGAATCATCATACCTGAATCCACTCATTATGCTGCTACGGGCCTGATGACATAGATTTCATTGCTGAGTGATACTGCATTGTACGTAAGTACCACAACTTCTTTATCCATTTTTCACTTTCTGCGATATTGAACTTGTACCGTAAACCAGGTTCTTGTAAACAGAGCCGTCCCAACTTTTGGGGTGGCTGTGTCTTTTTGATTTTAATTTCCCTAAGCTATAGGACCATAAGTGGAAGTGCCCTAGGCTCTGTTGCTTTGTTTTTTAGCTGTTTCAGGAAACACCATACACTTCTCCGGAGTGGCTGTTGGCAATTTACATCCCGCCCATCAGCATAACAAGGCTCCCAGTTCTCCATGGCCTGTCCTGCCTTTCTGGATTTTACACTTTTTTCAGATGGCCCTTTTGACCGGGGGGAAGTGAGACTTCATTGTAGTGCAGATTTCCTTTGCAAGCTTGCTTGGTTGGCCAAAAAGGGCGTATGCGTTTTTTTCCTGAATATATTCAGGAAAAAACGCATACGCCCTTTTTGGCCAAGTGCATCATTGTGGACGTTCTGCCTCTTTTCCTATGCTTTAAATGCAATTCCAGTCTACCTCCTGAAATCGGTTTCCTGCAATTCTGCCCCGCTTTCAAGTCCTCTTGGCAGCCTTACTTCAGTATATTTTTGGACGATAGCTGTCATTTATAACTCTGCAGGTTTGTGAATTACAGTGCCCCTGAGCTCCTTTCTTCAACTCGCTTTCTCGTGAGCTGGCCGCAACCCCGCAGGATGGCTTCAGGCCCTAATCTGGTTCCGGCACGGCACGCTGAGCCTTTGGTTAATTCCTCTTCCTGGTGGGAAATGAGAGTTAAATTTGCCTGTCCAGACACCTCCAGCTAGTCTGTCATTGGTTCTTCCTATTCCTGTTCATCTTCCGCAGAAATTGCAAACTGGGCCAAACAGGAGGTTAAAGGCACTGACTCTCCAAGTCGGGAGAGTGTTAGTAAAGCGTCTGGAATGTTGCACCCGAGTACCAGGGGACGAAAACTGAGACATATTGGAACACGTCTCCCGATCACACGGTTGATCATACTCTGGGTTCCACATGCATGTTTTAGCTGAAGGAAGAATACCTTAAACCTGGAGAGTTGAGACCCGCGGAATGGGTACCATGCAATATGACTTCAAAGGGTCTTCATTTGCTCACCGAACCTCTCCAATCCTATCACTGCTGCGTTTATGCCCCTGTACACACACTTGATTCTCTTTCAGAGACATAGCAATCCATAGGTTTTAAGATACTTCCTAGTCAGGTACACTCTTAGGCATTTAATATGGGGTGTTGAGTCCATTTCGTTGAGCAAGGAGTAGCTCTTGTCTATTCCATATTTGGCTTAAGGAACTTTATCTGTGCTCATTTCAATCTCTGGTTTTATGCAGCACCCCAACTCACCTTTCCCCTTAAGCAAGCATAAGTTGGGTTTCTAAATTTGAGACCCTGTTCTGTTTTGTAATTCAGTTCCTGTGTAGCCAAGTTTACATTCCGTGTATTAGTGATATCTTATGATGTTTCTTTTCCTGTGTGACTTATTTCAGTTAGAATCATCGTACCTGAATCCACTCATTATGCTGCTACGGGCCTGATGACATAGATTTCATTGCTGAGTGATACTGCATTGTACGTAAGTACCGCAACTTCTTTATCCATTTTTCACTTTCTGCGATACTGAACTTGTACCGTACACCAGGTTCTTGTAAACAGAGCCGTCCCAACCTTTGGGGTGGCTGTGTCTTTTGATTTTAATTTCCCTAAGCTATAGGACCATAAGTGGAAGTGCCCTAGGCTCTGTTGCTTTGTTTTTTAGATGTTTCAGGAAACACCATACACTTCTCCCGAGTGGCTGTTGGCAATTGACATCCTGCCCATCAGCATAACAAGGCTCCCAGTTCTCCATGGCCTGTCCTGCCTTTCTGGATTTTACACTTTTTTCAGATGGCCCTTTTGACCGGGGGGAAGTGAGACTTCACTGTAGTGCAGATTTCCTTTGCAAGCTTGCTTGGTTGGCCAAAAAGGGCGTATGCGTTTTTTCCTGAATATATTCAGGAAAAAACGCATACGCCCTTTTTGGCCAAGTGCATCATTGTGGACGTTCTGCCTCTTTTCCTATGCTTTAAATGCAATTCCAGTCTACCTCCTGAAATCGGTTTCCTGCAATTCTGCCCCGCTTTCAAGTCCTCTTGGCAGCCTTACTTCAGTATATTTTTGGACGATAGCTGTCATTTATAACTCTGCAGGTTTGTGAATTACAGTGCCCCTGAGCTCCTTTCTTCAACTCGCTTTCTCGTGAGCTGGCCGCAACCCCGCAGGATGGCTTCAGGCCCTAATCTGGTTCCGGCACGGCACGCTGAGCCTTTGGTTAATTCCTCTTCCTGGTGGGAAATGAGAGTTAAATTTGCCCGTCCAGACACCTCCAGCTAGTCTGTCATTGGTTCTCCCTATTCCTGTTCATCTTCCGCAGAAATTGCAAACTGGGCCAAACAGGAGGTTAAAGGCACTGACTCTCCAAGTCGGGAGAGTGTTAGTAAAGCGTCTGGAATGTTGCACCCGAGTACCAGGGGACGAAAACTGAGACATATTGGAACACGTCTCCCGATCACACGGTTGATCATACTCTGGGTTCCACATGCATGTTTTAGCTGAAGGAAGAATACCTTAAACCTGGAGAGTTGAGACCCGTGGAATGGGTACCATGCAATATGACTTCAAAGGGTCTTCATTTGCTCACCGAACCTCTCCAATCCTATCACTGCTGCGTTTATGCCCCTGTACACACACTTGATTCTCTTTCAGAGACATAGCAATCCATAGGTTTTAAGATACTTCCTAGTCAGGTACACACTTAGGCATTTAATATGGGGTGTTGAGTCCATTTCGTTGAGCAAGGAGTAGCTCTTGTCTATTCCATATTTGGCTTAAGGAACTTTATCTGTGCTCATTTCAATCTCTGGTTTTATGCAGCACCCCAACTCACCTTTCCCCTTAAGCAAGCATAAGTTGGTTTTCTAAATTTGAGACCCTGTTCTGTTTTGTAATTCAGTTCCTGTGTAGCCAAGTTTACATTCCGTGTATTAGTGATATCTTATGATGTTTCTTTTCCTGTGTGACTTATTTCAGTTAGAATCATCATACCTGAATCCACTCATTATGCTGCTACGGGCTTGATGACATAGATTTCATTGCTGAGTGATACTGCATTGTACGTAAGTACCACAACTTCTTTATCGATTTTTCACTTTCTGCGATATTGAACTTGTACCGTAAACCAGGTTCTTGTAAAGAGAGCCGTCCCAACTTTTGGGGTGGCTGTGTCTTTTTGATTTTAATTTCCCAAAGCTATAGGACCATAAGTGGAAGTGCCCTAGGCTCTATTGCTTTGTTTTTTAGCTGTTTCAGGAAACACCATACACTTCTCCAGAGTGGCTGTTGGCAATTTACATCCCGGCCATCAGCATAACAAGGCTCCCAGTTCTCCATGGCCTGTCCTCCCTTTCTGGATTTTACACTTTTTTCAGATGGCCCTTTTGACCGGGGGGAAGTGAGACTTCATTGTAGTGCAGATTTCCTTTGCAAGCTTGCTTGGTTGGCCAAAAAGGGCGTATGCGTTTTTTCCTGAATATATTCAGGAAAAAACGCATACGCCCTTTTTGGCCAAGTGCATCATTGTGGACGTTCTGCCTCTTTTCCTATGCTTTAAATGCAATTCCAGTCTACCTCCTGAAATCGGTTTCCTGCAATTCTGCCCCGCTTTCAAGTCCTCTTGGCAGCCTTACTTCAGTATATTTTTGGACGATAGCTGTCATTTATAACTCTGCAGGTTTGTGAATTACAGTGCCCCTGAGCTCCTTTCTTCAACTCGCTTTCTCGTGAGCTGGCCGCAACCCCGCAGGATGGCTTCAGGCCCTAATCTGGTTCCGGCACGGCACGCTGAGCCTTTGGTTAATTCCTCTTCCTGGTGGGAAATGAGAGTTAAATTTGCCCGTCCAGACACCTCCAGCTAGTCTGTCATTGGTTCTCCCTATTCCTGTTCATCTTCCGCAGAAATTGCAAACTGGGCCAAACAGGAGGTTAAAGGCACTGACTCTCCAAGTCGGGAGAGTGTTAGTAAAGCGTCTGGAATGTTGCACTCGAGTACCAGGGGATGAAAACTGAGACATATTGGAACACGTCTCCCGATCACACGGTTGATCATACTCTGGGTTCCACATGCATGTTTTAGCTGAAGGAAGAATACCTTAAACCTGGAGAGTTGAGACCCG